>NC_089768.1:33277500-33470000 GCF_040412425.1 Macrobrachium rosenbergii
TTCCATATCATGAAACCGCCGGAGATTTCCAGTTCACCGGAATGGACCTTTGGAGAAAGGGCTGAGGGAAAGGTCAAAACCGGAAGGCAGGGAAAGTGTGAAGGAGCGAGATTTTCTAAAGGGCAGAGTTGGCGGATGTAGCCTCAATTTCACGCATGATTTGGTCCTCCATGAACCTCCCCAACTCCTTAACGAGCGCTGGATGAGCAGCAGTGGGTCAGGATAACTCGAGGAGGAAAACCTCATTGGTTGGGGTCAGGACCCACGAGGTTACGAGACAGGCTTCACGGATGGGTAAAGCAAGGCATAAAGAGGGTACCTGGAGGGTACGTTGGGGAGGGAGGGAGGGGGGAGGCAACAGAACACACTTACAAAATGGCATAACAAGTACACGTTCAATTTAAATGAATAACCATCATCTGTATACACGTAACTATAGGTGCAATTCGACGTTTGCTGAGTTATGATGAATATCTCGCGATCCGTAAGTAAAACGTCACAACATCCAACCGTAAGTATTATATATATGTAGAAACTGAGAATAAGATTGTTTCATTTTTCGTTATTCTCAGAATTATACTCCTGCTACTTATTACTAAAATAATAACGCCATCATGCAATTCGCAAGTTTCTCAGTACAACTGCAAATCTCGAAGGTAGAGCATTCATGACAAAGATGAAACATGCACGACATAATCAAGCTTAAAAAACAAGCTGAAAGTGAAAAAGAGAAATAAGACTCATAAAAAATGTACTCATGAAAAGTACAAAAGAAAAACAAAATCACAGAAGGAAGGAATGCGGCAACTTTTGGAAGAGATAAAGAATACGCGATTCTTTTCTGAAGTTCGTGGGGGCATTATTTTCCTCCTTTTCAAGAAAAGCTGTTGAGGAAGAAAAGAAAGTCCCACCGACTCTCACAACAATACACCCGTCGAACTGGAATGGGGCTGGGGCACAGGCTTAGGGCTTCAGTGCTGCTGGGAAGCGCTGGTTTCCGAGCGACACAAGGAAGGAAATTTGAGAAAGTTTACAGTAGCAAAATTTTAACACAACACAGCGAACAACAGAAGTCTCTCTCTCTCAAATGCAAAAATACTACCTATATATATATATATATATATATATATATATATATATATATATATATATATATATATATATATATATATATATATATATATATATACAGTATATATCTTCCATTTTTTCGATAAATTTCCCACAGCCTATAACAGGACGTATTCCAAATTGACTCCACCACAACTTATTTCCGGCGGGAAATTTAGGCCTCTAGGCCTATACTTCCCATCGTGCCACACAAGAGTGAGAGGATCCCAATACCCTGACTGATGAGCAATTCAAAAAAACCCACGGAATGTAGGCCTATACGAGCCGTCATGTCTCGCAGGAATTTTGAGATTCCGTTTACCATGGCGTTGCATCTGCACAAACAGACAGAGAAACCGATATAAACGTATTGATATATTTCTCTCTCATAACAATAGGGTGAACTGAATTATTTGATAAATCTAGCTGATTTTAAGCATATCTGACAGATCAAAGGGACTAAACATCAAATCAAATAGAAATCTAACAACGACCATCAGTTTTATGTTGTATTCTTTAAGTTTCTTTCATCATAATATTCAGCGAAAGGTATGTAACTTCGAAACTAGTAACACATGTACAGTGCAAATAAAACTCTCCTGTATAATAAGCATACACACATGAATTAAACACGTACACTTACGATAACAAATAAGGAAGTCACACAAGCTGCTTTATATTCCACAGTGGGAAACAAAATACATATTACGTAATAAGCAAGAGCGATAATATCAAATCACGCCCATGATTTGGATCTAAAATTAAGTATGAAAACAGAGAGACGTATGAAGACGTCTCAAGTAGAAAAATTATATCAAACGCAGATGTCTTGAAAGGGCAAACATAATTCCCCACTCACGTTTATAGAATAATCCACACCCTTCTATTTAGAAAGGAGGCCAGATAGATAAATGCGTCTCGGAAACTCTCAAGATGAACATCTTAGCGCAGATGTACGTAATCTCTTTAACCGCACCTGCAAGCCACAGACCCATCAAAGGATTAGATGACACGAGGGATGCTGCATGACGCCCTCAGACAAAGGGAAAAGAACCAAGGACGAACTGGAGCAGCTGTTTTGCGTCAACCACGACGCCCAGGTTGGACTAATCATCTCCCACGTGGGCACAAGATGCGCCGAGTAAAAAAGCTTTATATTTAGATTATAAACACTGTAATAAGTTTTCTTTCAGTTAAATCTCAACAGCATTTATGAGTGAAATAAAAGATCGGTTAGGCGGACCAATCCCGTTATCCACAGATTTTCACTTTACATAACATTGACAATTCAGTGGTAAATGTCACGAGTTTTTTTAATAATTGAGAACCATGCGTATGGCAGCAACAACCCGATGAGTCACCAATTAGTAAATACCAGTACGCATGTGGACCCCCTCCGCGCAGGAGATACCCGCAGGAGATAAGAACTACACAGTCATGTTCGCTGATTATTATTAGTCAGTCGGCAACATTCGTCTACTCGGTAGTCTCTGAGATATGGGAATAAATTGAAAATAGCTTGCACGAATCTATTCCCGGTGGCGAACACACCCTAAATTATTCCGCAGCTGTAGATAAACAGCCTCCTTTGTAAATAAGGACTCGCGCCCGAGCAACTGTACTATACTTTAACTCATAGATAAAAACAAACAACAATCAAATTTTCGGCAAAGTTTTTTCCCCTTTCAGTACATTCATAAAAGATATAAAATATTTGGATAGAAATAGAAAACAAAATTACAATCCTTCATAGCCAACAAGGAGACGTCCTGATTTGTGGAACATAGTGTACAGTAGTCGAGTAAGCTATGTAATGAGTTACTCGCTGCACATACTTTTTTTTTTTTTTTTTTTGTAACCACTGAAAATCACTCTGCTTGTCCTGAATGACAAAGGTAGGATGACTCAGCTTTTTAATGCATCGGGCAACTATGAGTCATGTAACAGACATTTTTTTTCCTACAGTAAATCACCTGGCCAGCTGTCTCAATCAATACTGCGAACATCTGCAGGACAGTGTCATTAACGTTATGCAATCAAGGTCTGGCGTAGATGACTAAGTATCCAGATGGTCAGGTCGCATAGAATTTGCAAATGAATTTTCTAATGAATGCGGAAATATTGTCAAAAAAAAGCAAGAATCTAACTCGTACAGAAACACCGCAATCAAAGGAAAATCGCAAATCAAATATTAAAATGATAGAAATGGGAAATTTTAATTTTACATTCTCAAGAAAATAAATGCATAAATTAATACATAAAAGGAAAAAACCTCGTTCTGTCCTTTGAAATGAACTGGTGGAAATGGTGAAAATTTCGTTTCGTTTTCGCTGGGAAAATAAATATTCAAGTTAATAAATAAAAAAAAAACGCTCTGTCCAAGAGATGCAACTCAATTCTGACCTGCTGTCAATTTTTTTCCTTTTAGTAGACTCATAAAAAACGTTTCAGTGAATGTCCCCTTCCAATTAGACCAGTACACTGATTGCTATGAAACACTGCTCGCACTTTTGCCCCTCACGTTTGCTATTCGACACGTATTTTTTTTAACAGACATACAGATAAAAAATGAAATTACATTTTCGAATATGTCAGCAATTATTCAACAACACACCAACATACTTACGAACAAACAATGGTCTGAAAAGATATATACATATATATATATATGTGTGTGTGTGTGTGTGTGTGTGTATGTAGAAATTAGAATTTGGTAAAATCAATTTCACAGATGTACCTAATTCTAAAACGGTCTAAAAATTTAAACGTTTAATAATAATAATAATAATAATAATAATAATAATAATAATAATAATAATAAACTATTGCATACATAGTCCAATAAAATAAAATTGGGCCATTCTTTGATGATAACCAACAAGAACACAATCGCTAATCATTTGACCAAACCAAAAAACTAAAAGGGACATGAGATCAGGAAAAAAAAGAGAACTTACAACCTCACGTCTGCCACGAGTGCGAACATCATAAAAACCCTACAACTTTAACAACCCTCTTCCTAAATATTAAACGTACAGAAGAACGGAATACTAAACGAGAGAGAGAGAGAGAGAGAGAGAGAGAGAGAGAGAGAGAGAGAGAGAGGAGAGGTCTCTAGTCGTGGTACTGAGTAAAACAAAAGTGTTCCGATCACGCGTTCCCCTGGAATGAATTCTACAAGAAGAAGAAGAAGAAGAAGAATACGAAGGAGCCTGAGGGGTTCGGTTTCGCCATTAAGAAACCCATTAAGCGCTGAAGCCTCCACTGGGGCCGTACATCATGGACCATGTTGTCTGTTCAAGAGACCACGCCTTCCTCTAAACCCAATTTCTTACCACCGCCACTATAAAACACAAGGCAGATGCTCCACTAGGATCTCATTTTGCATCGTACATACATAAAGAAAACAGAACATTTAAGTACACATATTTTCACTGTCTTCTCAATTTCAGGCTCTTCGAATGTAGTGTCTTCAGGATAATATCCCATGAAATAAGATTCAATGTAAGACACTAAAAATACAGATGGTGCCCTTTGCATCAAAGGGGTTACCTGACCGGTTTGCTAGAAATGACTGACTTTCCTACTCCTGTGCTTCAAATGAATGTATACTCGCTTTCTGGCTCGTAATAATAGGAGAGCATTTTTAAACTTGTCCCTCGTACAAATAATGAATGGAGTAATTCACGTATTAATATAAAAGCAAAACATGCAAAGCACAAACTATTAAATAAAATGAAACTTCTAAAACAAAAAATCAGGACGGTGAAAAGAACAACGGATATGACAAAGCTGATACACAAGCATCTGCGACATACTTCTTTCCAGCGCATTATGATTCAGCATTCTCCCACAAATTAAGAGTGACTTGACGGACCGGAAATTTTGGTCGTCAAAGTTGATGCATTCCTTTTTATTTTCATGCAAAGGAAAGGAATTTTGATATCGAAGGCACTAAGGCTAAATTGAATGGCCAGTGGGAAAACAACGTGAGGTATTTCTACTTAATATTTAGTTGGCAAAAACATACAAAACTTCCATTTAACTTTCCTGAACAAAATTCTAACGAATCATGTATTGCTTGAAAGTGCTTTATGTGGTCGTGTGTGCGCGCGGGTATGTGACTGATACCCGCCAGGCAATGGCTGCGAAGTATATATATATAAAAAAAGTAATTATCTTTCAATTAGTATCAGCATCCATCAATCTGTACCTTTAAATCTATTTTCTCATTTTCCTCATTTGAAGTTCCTCTCCGTTTCACTGGCAGTCATCACCCGAGGCGAGTATGTCATTTTTTTTCCTTTATGGAAACAAATGTGAGAGTTATTCAGGAAATGGAATTTCTCTTCAAGCTATTTTGGCCATAAATTTTCATGTTCGAGAAATGATTATCTGCGATACAGACAAGAAATAAGAAGTGCGGATGTATGTGCGTTCATAGACACAGACACACACAACGAAATGTTCACTAACTGACTTTAAAATGTTTTTAAGTGTACAGTATATTATATATATATATATATATATATATATATATATATATATATATATATATATATATATATATATATATATATATATATATATATATATACACACATACATACATACAAAAATGCACACACACATATATATACAGTATATATATATCTATATCTATCTATCTATATATATATATTAGAGAGAGAGAGAGAGAGAGAGAGAGAGAGAGAGAGCATGGCCAAATAAAATATTCAGTCCTTTTCTCGGTATCAAGCTTAACAAGCATAGAGATAAAAAGCATTGAGTACAGATGAGAAATGTTTTGCATGAACGAGAACATGACGTAATCATTCTTAAAATCAAATGCGGTCACGACCCCAGCTCGATTTATATAATATCAAGTCTCTTGCAAAAAGGATTCGCAACATTAAATTCTCTCTCTCTCTCTCTCTCTCTCTCTCTCTCTCTCTCTCTCTCTCTCTCTCTCTCTCTCCTTCAAAAGGACAACTAATGAGAGGTGTTTGAAGCAACCAAGAGTATTATTAGCTCTCTTATTACAGAGTTCCGGGGAATCAAAACCCTTAAGCATCCATCCTTTCTCGCTATAGACGACGTAAATACACATCTCTCTTAACTAAAAATGACATAAACATGGGTTTGGATCCCTTGCTACCGACCAACCGTGGTCTTCGATCGCCTTTCGTAGTTATATAGGTGGAGGACCCAAAAGTCGATTCCAGCCTATTTGATCACACTCCCTATTATTAAATCATCATTGAAACTTTCTGAAGCTTCAAAATGCTGTAAAGCTTTACAGATTTGGCTAGATTTTGAGCATATGGCATTTTTTTATTCCTTCAACAACCGCCAACTTTTGAAAAACTTCTGTAAGACCCTGGTAGAAGGGAATATTGAATAAATAGGCGAGAACAACATGAGAGAGAGAGAGAGAGAGAGAGAGAGAGAGAGAGAGAGAGAGAGAGAGAGAGAGAGAGAGAGAGAGAGAGAGAGAGGATGTATCAAGAACAATTACAATGACCCAGTTTCTTATACCAATAAAAGGCCTTTCCATTTAAGGCCAGGTGTCAATAACAGTTAGCCAGACCAAAAACTCAAAGACTGTCAGTCCTGATGGCCGGCTCGTCATTAAGGTCGCGGATGAATGGAGAAAACAAATGACTGGCGAAACTGAAAGCGTAATTAAGGCTCTAAGACGTGATGCATTTGAGGTCGTGGGTCAACCCCCTACCCACCCTATAATCAACACCAGCCTGGCTATAAAAGGGAATTGTTTATATTTCGATGTATAAAACTCATTTTATGTAATCCAAGCTGTCAGTGTGCGCGCGCACATTATGACATGTGCACCTCAGCTACGATAAATAACAACGACACCATTGTAGAATAAAAACAAAAAGTGGTGAACAATCTTATTCTTAAAGATATGTCAGAGCTGAGAAAACGTCACGAGCTACGACGACAGATCCTGACTAATAATGTTTCTTTGTCCCCGGTCGCTGCAAACTCTTTTTATACAGAATCATTAGTCACCTGACAGTACGAATAAGGAAAGATTTTAACAGTTCTGTCACTCAGGCATACACAAAACAAACACAGCAATATACTGTATATACGTACAGTTTTAGCACATACATTTTCCCTACGGGAGGGTGACTAGAAACTGGGAGCATTTCGATTATACAGACAGTATTATTTTCACAGGGTAAGGTAATCAAAGTTAATTAGCCTCTGTCTATTTATCAATACATATGCTAACAATGCATATATGATCAAGTGCATCTATACATTAAGAGTGCAAGTGAATGTACAAATCTTTGTGTTGTAATTGCATATACACGATTATAATTTTATATATAAAAGATAGGAATATCATGAAAATAATAAATTACACTGTGTTATTGTACCTTCTATTTTTGAAAACGTCTCTAAATTTTTTTGTGATGCAGCATTCTCTTCTGTTCTATCATATGTTTCGCTAAAAATGACTATCGTTCAGACTTACTAGAAAGTCCGACGGAAAGCACAATTCTTCAATAAGGCACCAGTTATATGACCTATGATAACACCTTCATAACAATTAAACCTTAAATTCTTTGCAGCATACCAAGAGAAAAGGGGTAATTATAAAAATAAAGCAAGAACATTGCATCAATGTAGGCGCAAGAACGAGAGAGAAAAAAAAAAGAGCTACAGCGACTGCGCAACAACAAACATACAAAGATGTCAAACCCAACGCCAGTACCTTTCCACCCAAAGGTACAAATGAATGAGAAGAAGAGAAGGGGGAATGGTGAAAGTCCCATACGCCCCAACGAAGTCAGATGACTGAATGAATATCGGGAATACAAAAGAAAAAGAAAAAAACTATGAAAAATGCTGAGATTTCCCAACAGCAGCAGTTGCTTTTTTTTTTTAATATCTTTCCCTTCACAGTCATTATCGTCGATGAATAGGAGATTCATTACACTCTATTACAGGCAAAAAGGACGGGGGGAAGGGACGGAGCCTTTCCATCATCCGTCAATTAGACGGAAGCGAACAGAGCAAAGAACTAATTGCTCTAACGAGATAGCACGCGAAACGAACCACCTGAATAATTCATGGCGGAATATTTCATTCGCTACTCTCTGCTCAGATACGCTTCGAAAACAAGCTTTTATAATTCATGTCCCTCGTTCATTCATTTAATTAAGGATCTACTTCATATTCTAATTCCTTCGGGGAGGAGTCGTTGGATATTAAAGATGGCTGCGAGGTCATCCTTCCATATTTTATAAACGAGCTGAGTAGTTTCATGAGGGAGGCTCATAAGTATTCCTCAACGAGAGAGAGAGAGAGAGAGAGAGAGAGAGAGAGAGAGAGAGAGAGAATATATCTGTCAAGAAGCTTCATAAGATTATTCGCCTCATTGCTCGTCGAAAGCCAGCATCATGAGTCCCTGCGAATCTCGGCCGGAAAATTCGATAATAATCGACCATCAAGAATTAAAATTAAACACATCACTCCGGGTACTTGACGTCCTATCGCTTCGGCAACAACGTGGCATATTGCTGCAGTGGATGGAGGCAATCAACGCGACTTTCATCATGTATTAAAGCAGCCATGGACATAAACATACGATGATGTTTTCGTTTTGTTTGTTTTGCTTTGCGCAGGTTAATACGTCGCTAAAAATTTTAAAACCACCGGCAGTATTCCAAAGCTGGACAAAAAAAACACTACCTATATTATATAATCAAGCAGAGATTATATTAAGACTAAGATGAATATGGCACACAAGTATTTAGGAAATTATAAAGTAAGGACAAGCTTGGGTAGAACAAAAAATATATTATAAGCAGAGGAGGGAACAAAGTGAAAAGACCCATTTACTTTTCCCGCGTCCAATTTTAACCCTTTTAAGCATCCAACAGAATATTTGCAGAGCGCCAACAAAGAAACAAGTATCTATAGAGACACATATGAGAGAAAACATATGCCAGGGAAGTTTTATGAGAAAGAAAAAAAAAAAGAGCGTGATTTTCATGACGAGCAACAAACGCGTCGCCTTTTCCCCCCTACCTAACCACTGCAACAGATGCCAGTGACAGACGTGACAGACAGACAATGCTGATGAGGATGACGGCCAGACACGGCGAGTGGCTTCGAAAGGAGAAGGCAGCAGCAGGTACTGTAGGTGGGAAAACCGAAACAACAGAAAATGACACGAAGTATTTCACCCACATCATCATCATCGCCGTCAGTGTCATGTCACCCGCTGTCATTGCATCACGTTCCCCTTCGAAATTCATCACGTTTGACGACTACCTATTGTAAATGAGTTTGTGGATGTAAAATGCACAAAAAGTAATTGGATGACGCTGGATGATAACCTCGATCGGCGAGGGTTGAATGTTTGGGTGGGTGTGTGTGTGTGTGTGTGTGTGTGTGTGTGTGTGTGAGAGAGAGAGAGAGAGAGAGAGAGAGAGAGAGAGAGAGAGAGAGAGAGAGAGAATATCCGATTATTGCTTGTCTTTTATTTTGTTGTTCCGAATGTACTTGTACAAGATGACTTTTAATTAAAGCAATGATATAACAGCATAGTGGCGTACATAAAAAAATAACTTTCTAAAATATTCGAAACGTACAGGGACACAGTTTCAAAATTAAATAAATCATAGAGAACATGGCCATAATTACGATCGTTGGCACTAAATTTGTTCCAATCAGCTTAACGTAAAATCAACTCTGAGTATCGTTGTCACATAATATTTTGACAGAAAATAAATGCCCGACTATGTGAATAGATTGGAAGACATTCGGTGCTGACATAAAAGAAATTTTGACTTTTAAGTTACAATTTCAAACATCCACTGTTATTCCTTCCTTACCACTCAGCTTAAAATCTTCCTCACACGATCCTCCGTGTCATGGAACTCCCAGGCCATACGATCCTAAATAAATATTAACGAATACAGAACGTCATACGATCCATATCAACGAACAACACATGTCCTACGATCCACAGCAACGAATGACAAAGTCACAGGATCCATATCAACGAATAGCACCATGGAGACGGGAACCCAAGAGCATCCAATTACCCTCGCCATCCGAAGATAGCATCGTCGTATCACTCCTCCCTAACCCCATGACCATTATGGGGGCTAAATTACAGGTCTAAATATGCTTAGGACTTCCTTTGACAGGTCTCTGGCCCCTGGAGCTTTTATACTTTGCTCGCGGGGAATGAGTCATTACGCGAGGGTAAAGTTAATTTTAAAATGAATTGAGTACGTCCACGAATAACATATAAGCACATGCGTTGATAAACTGAAGTCGAAATACAATCCGCATTTATGGGGAGACAATAAGGACTGAAAACGTTGTCTTCCTGCTTAAGGGAGACAATGTTCTATCTACTGTTTGCCCTTTTTTTTCCCTATTAATACGTTCGGTAAAGCGTTGACGCCAGCCCGGATCCGGCTATAGATCCGGTCACGGATGTTCGCTTAAGTTTTCGTAAAACAGACATACTTCAAGAATATATGTAAGTTCACCTTTTGAATGACCTAAAAATGAAGCAAGTTTGGTTTTCACGATAAACCTTTGTAGAATCAACATAGGAAATACGTAGCAGTTTGCAACCGCAGAAAACGAACTTTAAATTTAACGACAGTAACCGGAACTATAAATTTTATTGCACAATTTAAAGATTCAATCAACATTACGAATGTCCGCAGCTACAAAAACCATGCCAATAAAAGACTCAGGACGAAACGAATGAATCAGATGCTACCACCAAACTCAACTCCGTAAATCACTTGTGCATTTCGTTACGATTTCGCTACGCTCTTACACTCCAAAGGGCAGAGTAGAATTTGAAGGAGAGAAGAACACGAGCAACAGAACGCATAACACATAGCGCGGGGAGCCATAATACGGTCACCTCATTTCCTTGATGAGTACTAAAAGCACATCAAAGGGATTCCAACGGAAGGGGATCGCCCTTGGCCACATATTCTTAAGATATCCTTATTCTCTTGTTCCTACTTCTAAATTATCCCAGAAGGGGCGTCATTTTACCTCCCTTGAAAGGTTAATAGCGCCGAGAGGACTATTCTGGAGGAAAACATTCTAGCCTGGGGGTCATTTATCCCAGACATAATTACTGAGTATTCTGAAGTGTTAAACGTGTGCGTATGCAAACATACATACATTTTATATATATGTTTAAATATGTATACACGTATATATATACAGAGTATATATATATATATATAAATATATATATATATATATATATATATATATATATATATATATATATATATATATATATATATATATATATATATATGAGCACTTTTACTGACCAAGTGTCCAGGTAAGTATACCTCTCATATGACGATAGGGCCACTTGATACACCGACTGAAATTCCTCGCGGTTAAAAAGTACCGAATACCGAAATGTCCTTCCGGGCGCCGAGAGAGAGAGAGAGAGAGAGAGAGAGAGAGAGAGAGAGAGAGAGAGAGAGAGAGAGAGAGAGAGAGAGGTAAAATAAAGCCATTATATTTCAATGCCTATATCTTTGTTTCAGTATTCCCTTAAGGTTGTGCCACAATTTATAACGTAACTATTCATCAAGTGTTTGCGCAGTTTATTACTGTCATTACCTGGCACTGGTAGCTTAAAACCATTTCCAGTAATAAAATCTCTAAATCTTTTTCACATAAATAAAAATATAATTGAGAACGGCTGGCTAAAGAGCTTTCCACCACACTTAATCAATGTAATTTAAATGCAACTTAAGTTTGGAAGCAGAACACACACATTCCGAAAACATCTAACAGCGTGCCATTTGAGCAATTAGCGTGGGGAGAGTACCATAGTAATTAGAAATAATACTCACTCTGCTTGAAATTAAGCTCCCCTTCCGTTAAAACACATCATTACGGAAAGTATTAAAGTCATTACGGAGCTTTCTAACCACTTTCGCTCGTAATCACCACGTGGGAAACACGAAGGCCCCGTCCAAAAAATTCTCCACGAAGAAGTTGCGAATGACGGCAATAATCATCTCCAAAGTTTTATAACCTTCACTGACGTCACCGTTATCAGCACTGCTGTTAAAACGCTTCTCACATTCGCTTTTTTAAATTCATTTGCCCAAGTTCACAGCGCAAGAGAAAGAGACAGAATTCTCCGACGATGTTTAAAAAGAGAGCAAACGTATATTATTAACAGGTAAAAACGCATTAAGGTTTCTGTACATCATGCTTGTATCTTTACAGTTTTCAAAACAAAAACAGCTGATTAACGAAATGATCATTTGTCCCATTAACGTCAAACTTTACCTCTGTTATTTAATCATCGATGGCCAAACGCATAACACTATAAGATCTTTAGTCTGACTAAAAATAAAAGGAAAACATCCCACCATCTAGGAATTCCTTTCAGTAAGATTAGGTGAAATAAATCTAAGTAAACATATAAACACTAACCCTAGTTCAATCCAAGAGGGTTCAGCTTTAAATACCTTCACACACGTACAAGCTCACTTTCACTGTAAAAACAGTGTTGGAAGACTCATCAGATCAAATTAGCACTACTTTCTTTGCAATGGGATTACAGCCCTACACGTGACGATGCCACAAACCTTAACACGTTCAAAGAACAAAAAAGATCAAAATAAATAAACAGATACTTAAATCTGTAATTCTTGGTTAACATTTTAAGGAGAGCTGACGCTTTATGCACGTCAGTCGCAGGAATATACTCAAAAACACCAAACTTTATTGGATCTTACCAAATGCAGATGCCTTTGGGGTGGGCGATGCAATCCTCCTATCTAGCCCACACAAAAAGAAAACAAGAAGAAGAGGTAATCTTTTATATGTATACACATATATATGTGTATATATATACTGTATATGTGTGTGTGTGTGTGTGTGTACGCGCATTCATCTGTGTATGACACATTTTCTTTACACCATATCATATAACCCTTTATTGCACTACAGATCGGTTTTTAACTGGTTTCGTGGGGACACATGAACCTAGGACACTCGGTACCGGAACACATCAGACTTGTTCTCTCTCTCTCTCTCTCTCTCTCTCTCTCTCTCTCTCTCTCTCTCTCTCTCTCTCTCTCTCTTGTGAGTACGAGAAAGTTCAGGTGTATACGAAGTATCTTCGATACAAAAGGCAAAGTTACAAGGAGCACTAGATATTTTTATCTACTTTTTCATAATACTTTGTCAAAACTACTAAGGCCATCGATGCCAAAAATATCCTGCTTGATAATATACAGTATACACATACCTACGAATACCCCACAAACAAGTGGTGTAAAAATTACAAGGAAACAGAAAGTTTACTTTTGATGAAGAAGACACGTTCTTGCCAAAATTACCGTCAACCATGTTACCGTAATTGAGTGGTTAATCCTAAGCCTGCATGAGTCAGTTTCCCATCTCCTTGCCATATTACTAATCCCATTCGAGAGAGATTTGATAATTTCTTGCATTTTCTGATCACATTTTCTTTCCGAAGGGATCCCTCAAATCAGGCATTCAACTAGCTTACTATTTATTGTCTGCTGGCACGCATCACAAATTTATTTCCACATCACGACAATCATATGCAAACTGCCATTCTTTAATCTTAATTACAACTGACATTGTATGACGCTTCCATGAAAATTTTAATGCGCGTAGGAAATCGCAGAAAATTTACAAATTTCACTGTAAATTTTCTGCGATTTCTTTTACAACTACTAAAATTGCATGCAATTCAGCGGTAAAAGGAATGTAACACGCAAAGTAAGGTAAAAACGAGAGTAATTAACAATAAAAAGTTACTGGTGACCATTAAAAGGGCGATAAAGTTGAAAAACGTGCAAGAATTCATTATTGAAGACTGGGAAACCGAGTAACAAGACACACACACCTGTATACTACACACACACACATATATGTGTGTGTGTGTGTGTGTGTGTGTTTGAATGTCAAACACTCTCATATCTAATTTCAGGGAGCTATAAAAAAAGATCCATGACTACTGCCTTCAGCGATCCTACTATAAAGGACGTTTAACATTTAAATTATCACTAGTCGTTTCTGCTAAACGTAGCAATAATGAGAGAGAGAGAGAGAGAGAGAGAGAGAGAGAGAGAGAGAGAGAGAGAGAGAGAGAGAGAGAGAGAGAGAATACAAAGACGGCGATGGGATCACTTGTATCACTTTTTTATTTTCCGCTGCCTCTCGTCCTGAAATACTTTCAAATCCGGAGATGATCTCAGAGACAAATCGCCGCGAGACGTACAAAGAGCCTCCGAGAATCGACGTTACTGACTCCATTATCAGATGTGACCGAGATATACAAATAGATGTCTATTCCAAGGAGGCCAAGAGGGTACTTCGGAACGAGATCGATGGCTGCGAGAAACGACGGGCGAGGGAAATATTGCCTAGGTTTAGCGCAAATTCATAAATTACAGGAAGAGAAATTTACTAAGTATGTAATGTGTCTGTGCATATATATCTATATATATATATATATATATATATATATATATATATATATATATATATATATATATATATATATATATATATATATATATATAATTTATATTATTATTATTATTATTATTATTATTATTATTATTTCAGAAAATGAAACCAATTCACATGGAACAAGCACACAGGGGCCACTGACTTGAAATTCAAGCTTCTAAAGAATGTTGGTTTCAACCTCCCACCGCAGACCCCACACTGCAGCAGTCACTGACCATGATGCAGAGCCGGTGATTTTTTATCGCTCTGGGGGAGACGCGAATGTTATTTGGAACTATTTCTCAGAGAATGATTACATGTTCTTTAAACATATACATAATATATATATACATATATATACATATACATACATATACACACTTGCAGACACAGACACTATTTTATATATATATATATATATATATATATATATATATATATATATATATATATATATATATATATACACACACATACATGTAATCATTCCCTGAAAAATATTTCCAAATAACATTCTTCATTAGAATTTACAGACACTGAGGCTATTCAGTGCTCCTTAATCATCTTCATTTTTTATTGAAAATAACATACAATATCCATTAACTTTCTCCCCTATTACGAAAGTAAAAAACAAAAAAAGAAAAACGCGTCCATTAATTTACTTACCCTAGTAAAGACGCAAGTCTGGTAAAGAAGGGGGGGAGGGTTATGGCACTAGGGTGCCCTACAGGATACCTCTCTCAATCACCGCAAATTGCTTACCTGTTGAAGAAGAAGGAAACAAAGCATAAGCAATTGGCATTAATGACAGATGCACACCGGCGCACATACGAGCATACGCACCATTTGCATAATAGTGATGAACCGCCGAAAAACGTGATAGAGACGGAATAAGGTTCTCGACTGTCAACTCGCTTATGATACTTTCCACAGCAGAGGGAAGTGGGGTTTAAGCTGTTACTCTCCATCTACTATTCACAGAGAAACGACTGTCAGCAACGAAAATTTTATTTTTTAACTGTTGCACGGATCAGGAAAACGCCAGTAAGACATCTTGATTAACGTAGATAAGGGTAGGTCTCCTCTCCCTCTCCCTCCTCCCTCCCCCTCTCTCTCTCTCTCTCTCTCTCTCTCTCTCTCTCTCTCTCTCTCTCTCTCATGAATACAATATATATATATATATATATATATATATATATATATATATATATATATATATATATATGTGTGTGTGTGTGTGTGTGTGTGTGTAAAATATATAATATTTATGTATATAGTGTCAGTTAATATCGCCACAGTACTCTCAGATGTCTACGTTCAATATAGAAAGAATCTTTCGACGTTTTAATTAATAATAATGAGCATCACACCAGTCCATACATTCTACCTAACTACCATTAGCAAGCTGAACTCATTATGGAATCAATTAAAAGTGACAACGGGCCAACAGAACGTTGGAGACTCTCCGGCGCATGACCTCATCATGGGGCAATGCGCCCTGTGTGTAGTAGCAGGGTAGGTGGCACACATTACCAGGTTGGTGGGTGGGATGTGGGGGGGAGAGGAAGAACCGAAAACCAGTCCCCTTGTTTTTGTTTAGGATGAACTGTATCAGTTTTTCCCCGGGCTATTCTTTCATTCTCATTTTTATGTATTTATATTTTTTTTTCTTGCCGAGTCGTCGACCGTGAGCCACCTTCACGTTCAAGTGCAACCAGTACAAATGAATCAAATAAGTTGAGATTAGTTGATTTACTGAAGGACTTCGTTGAATCAAATCATCCCAAAACTGACGTCAACCTTGTTAGGGAAGATGCTAAGAGTCCTCGTGCTTCAGTAATATGAGCGTCCCTTTCAACGCCTTATTCAGCAAGGCGTTTAAAAGAGGCTATACGGTGAAGAGAGAAATCATGGAACTACCAGTAGAGACAGCCATTATTTAAATGAAGGAGCAATAATAAAGACAGTCGGATTACAACTGGTCAACAACAAAAATCTGATACAAACAGCAATAATACCAGCAAAGACAAATCAAAATTACACGAGAAAATGTCTAATTTTATGTGCAGAGGTGTTTACAGGGTCTATGGCATATGACCGCTATAAGAACTATAAAAACCAAAGCATTCAATGAAATTCTTGCACGTCAATATAAATTTATAGCCTTTATTCTGATGAAGAATGTAATAACTATCACACACAATACCATTGTATATTAGCCATGTCATATTTTTAGTTCTTCAAAGATCTGACTAAAATAGAATTCATGAAAATTTTAATGAACTTTAATGAAGGAGAAAAAACCGATGTATTCACCTCGGGGACCTTAGCCACACCTGTTGGTGATGTCATAACAGTCGAAATGAAAGGAAAAAATATCAATTTGTTGTTTGTCCTCACCCACACCAGTGACGTCATCTACCTTTATAGTATGACGTCAGTTTCGGCCTCTAACGTCATTTACATATTTGCCGATGCAATGCACAGGCCTCCACACTTCTAAAACCTTTTAATATGAAGGAACTTTACCCAAAATATTTAACAGCACTGAAAAAAAGTGACCTGGAAATCTGAACAAAACAAAATCGACCTTTCTGTCGATTCCCAAGACATCGAGACGGAAATTAACATAAATACAACCGTCAGTGTGCGATGTTGATATACATCATAGAAATAATAATTAGTTAGCATTTATGAACTCCCGAAGATGTCACACTCACGTTCGTCAAAATGAACGAATAACATAACCTAAACAAGATGCGCTGATGCATTAAATGTTCTAAGTAATCTCACCATAAAAAACATTTACAGAAAATAATTGATGTAAAGTATGTTTATACTCATACGATGGACAAATATACAACTGCTAAAAATATCATTATACTAACCAAAAACCCGGAACAACGGACGAACGAACAAACAAACACGAGTGACAAGACGAATGGCAACACCCATTCAAGGGGCATAGCGAATGGAATCGCTTCCTCTAATAAAAAGTTTACGATTATTTTTCATCCCCCTCTCTCTCTCTCTCTCTCTCTCTCTCTCTCTCTCTCTCTCTCTCTTTTCCCGACCATCAATTGTAATCAATAAGGCGATTCATCAGGATAAGAAGTGACGCAGTAAATGAGCCCTGACGAATTCTTACGGGCATTAAGCCGCTAATATCAATCGGGACCCGATGCATTAGAGGGGCGTCCTCCCTTTGTAATCTCAAAGGCCCGGAGTAGTCTGTGACAGATGTCGATGGGAGATTTCAGGATTTAGAGAGAGAGAGAGAGAGAGAGAGAGAGAGAGAGAGTCTGTAAACACAGGGCTCATATCGTCATCATCACTATCAACAACAAACAACAACAAGAATAATAATAATAATAATAATAATGTTTTCTAGTTTAGATATAATTATATGCAACTTAAACGTTCCTTTGGCATTGTAATCTATTCAAAATACAAAGCCGAAACCGCAAAAACTATTCCAAAGAATTTCTTGAACAGTTCATCCAAGATTTTTACACCCACCATTCACAACCTCAGCTCCTCGAATTTTCAGACCCAGTCACAATGTGTAGAATATTTAAATAAAATGCTCTTCCCATTCTTTAAAGAAAAAGCTGAAAAATAACCAATAGCAGAGAAACGCCTGTTAATGAAGATAAATAGGACCTTCTAAGGTCACGCGTCTGAATACAATGCCGTCTTGCTTAAGCAAATACGAACAAAAAAGAAGGCAAAAGAAATCCTGGGAGCAAACAGCGGGTGTACATAACCTACATCACGAAATGATGTATTCATGTTATTTATTTATGCTAACGCACAACTTGCCGCGAGAGAGAGAGAGAGAGAGAGAGAGAGAGAGAGAGAGAGAGAGAGAGAGAGAGAGAGAGAGAGAGATTACAAGCTTCCTGGATGAAAATGAGTTCACCTGAAAATTTTTGCCGTTACGGTAATTTGGGCTCTCCGGTTATCGGCTGAAGGGAGACGAGGCATTTCATACTCTCTTCCCAGATTAATGACAGGTAATGTTTCGTTTCGCAAGTAGTGATGCAATGCGGGACATTTAAGTGACAATTTCCCTCTTTTTTTTTATAAATTACTTAATAGGAACAAATGTCAATTATGGACGCTATGAAAGAAATTTATAAAGAAAACAGAAAATTTTCACAATTACTCCGATTAAAGTGCCTGATTATTCTACACTCAAAACAAGAGTGGCAAATTGTTGTTACTTGCAGATTAAGCTGGTCTTATGCCAGCACGGGCTCTTGCTCCTAGAGCGGTCTGTAAATTAGTCATGAAGTAATAGAACAGTTATTATGGGAGAGGGAAGCCAGGGGAATTGAAAAATAAATAATGATTTATTGAAAAACAAATAATTAAAATCGAGAAATAACGAGATGAGCAAATACGCAAAAGTATTTGCGTAACAGAAAATCACGAACTCTCAGCAGCACAAAGTCACAACTCACATTACCCACTCCAGACTCAAGGGCGCTTCTAGAGTCCAATACGACGGCCAGGTCCTCCAGGGATTGTGTGTTCTCTTCAGGCCTTCGCTTCTACAATGGCTCGGAATCGATGGCCCCCATCCGTTATGAAGCACCCTTGTCCATTCATCCGGCCTCTGCCCTCGTGGGCGGAACGAATCCGGAAGCCTTTCACGTACTTACGAGAACCTCGAGCGGTATACATACCCATGTTGAGGGTAGAGCTCTCCGTCAGAAATTCCGAACGACTCACGACGTTCAGAAAACAAAAAGGAAACATTTTTACTATTTTCCTGTTACATTATCCGAGAAACAAAATCAATAATCTGTGTTTTGTTTGGCATCTTATCTTTCTAAAAACGTGTTTTTTTTATTCGTTTATCACACTCGTAGATGGAACAAATGGCGGTACTAAAATCCCTAGGTAAAGGCTGCAAACGGATGTTTGTTAATTTCTAAAGCTTCAATTAAAAATGAAGGTGTGGTTAGGGACATTTTAACAATGACACTTGAGCTTGCAAATCATTTTCTCCTACTCGTGAACATTTTGTGGCGCAATGTAAACGAAAGTTAACACCAGAGGTTACTGAGTATGATTCACTTCTTGAGTCACATTGCTTACCGGTAACATAAACATTCTTACAGGGAGTTCTAAACCGATCAACAAAACACATGCCTGAACGTTTTAGGTTCTGCCGAAACAAAGAAGACCTATTCATGGTGTCAAGCCCGGAGAAAATAGCAGCAACAACCCGGGAAATGCCGAACGGGGGAAAGCCCGTAAGCTTCGACAGATATACAAACGTACAAATTACGCTCCTGTGGCTTCATTTATTTACTCGCTTACATCCGCATCGCTTCAGGGGGTTTTCCCGTTTTAAAATAAGTTGTCATTTCCGCTGTTATTTAGTTTTCTAAGCCACAGTCTGAGTGCAATAATTCTTTGTATAAACATTCAACATTCGTGCAAATGTCACAAAAGAATTAAACATGAACACACGCGCGCACACACCCACACGCACACACACACACACACATATATACAGAGAGAGAGAGAGAGAGAGAGAGAGAGAGAGAGAGAGAGAGAGAGAGAGAGAGAGAGCTTGTTTCGTTACCTCGCGTCGAAGAGTTTTCAGAGCAGCAGAATATCTTTAGAGAAATTGAATTTACCCTTTTACACAACAAAGGCATGACGTAACATCCAAGGTCTATCTGACTTTTACGGACAGTCAAAGTGCAAGTGAGCCGATATCTGGTCCTGAAGCCAAATTGACGTTGACAAACCACTTTTCAACGTTACAATGTCCGGACAATAACTAAAACAATAATAAAGCAATCAGATAATCATTTGAATTTATATTTCCTGACACACAAGCGCTATGTAATAAAGTACCTGTGTACAATGCCTTTCTAGGTCTGGATTCTGTCGAGGCATAAGTCCAAAGTCTAAAGGTTTTTCTTACACCAGTTCGCATTCTTCCATATTTCCTTTTTCTATTGTCTAGCAGATTACAGGTTAATTATCTCTCTCTCTCTCTCTCTCTCTCTCAGAATCACAACATCTGCAAAGTAAGGAAGAAGTGATTAAATCATTACAGGGTCTTTTTGCGGATAACTAATAAGCTCCCCTCCCAGGTCATGATGACAAATTACAGGTTTTCTAACTTTCCCCTCCCTCAAGAAGCTCCGGGAGGAGGAGGAGGAGGAGGAAGAAGAAAATTATCATCATCCATTGACAAAAACAGACTCTCTCTTTCTCTACGTGGAAAAGGGGTATAGGTAGAATACACATTCAAACACAGACACACACAAGTATTGCAAGTTTACTTCCGAAGGTTAAAGCTGACCGGACTTTCTGGCCATGAATACAGTATATTCTATAACTCATTATTAGCTTTTCCTTCACGAGTCAGTGGCGACCTTGTTCACGATGATGGCAATGTAGCCAGCCACCGAAGCACGCAGTTACACAATCGCAAGTGGGGCTCAACGTATGTGTGTGTGTGTGTGTGTGTGTGTGTGTGTCCATAACTGTGTGTGTGTTAAAGTGTAAACTATCTACAAATGAGAGTCCATAACTGAAAACATTAAAGTAAACTATCTACAAATACATATGAAAAAATAATATATATATATATATATATATATATATATATATATATATATATATATATATATATATATATATATATATCTTTAATCCACTTCCCACACAAATAAATTCAGCTGGACCACGTGTTCGGTCATTGGACGGATACTTAACAATGAGGACTGTTAGTCCTAGAAAGCTTGTAACTTTTATTGAATAAATATCTCCGCTAGATACCATCCAGTTTCAGTGAGGTCCTATCAGTAAATATATAAACATACACACACACACACACATATATGTATATATTATATCTATATATGTGTGTATGAATTATGTATTTATACACATTACTAAAGTAACTGAAAAGAAATTCACGGCCAAATTATGCTCACCATGGCCATTTGAAGAATGTTAATTTTTGTTGTTGTTATTCTAAACTCGAGAATGCAGTATACTGTATATACTCCACATCATGAAACGAAAATTTGACACAATAAAAGTACATCCTTTGTCAAAGACGAGAAAGATAGTGAGCTTCCAGCACTATTTCACAGAACCACTTTATTGAAAATAATTATTACTTGCTTGATGCTTGTTGTTCACGGGTAAAAGATATTCTTTCGTAATACCAAACCTTTATTCCTTCATAAAGGAGAGTAGAGGTACTGGTATTTTTTTTCATCTGTGTATAACATCACAAACCCAAAGTTTAAAATAATCGAATCGTATCATTATAACAGAGCATTTCTACCTTCACATGTTACTTGTCTTGTTTATACATATGCATAAATAAACTATTTATGTCTTATAATTACTATGTATAAAATCTAAAAATAACTATGTGCCGTACATACTTCCATGAAATATATTCGACGGACATGTATTTCCTAATATATTACACACACACACACACACCACACCCACACACACACACATATATATATATATATATATATATATATATATATATATATATATATATATATATATATATATATATATATATATATAATGTATGACCTAACTAGTTTTCCTGTATCCTTTTAGGTGACCGTTTCTCGTATCGATATTTAAAGTAGCTTTGATAAAAATAAATAAAACCTGTGCAATGAATTAACACCCTCAGTCCGATGCCACATAGCAAGCATACGAGACGTCGTAAACTAAAAAGCCATGATATATTTCGACACCGCGTGTCGATGTGCTGACTAATGGTAAATAACCTCTGCCGTGACTTGTAACGATTCAATCACTGTCAGTTCGACTGTAACACAACCAAGCAACCTGTACAATATCAACATCCCTGTTACCTCACCGTTCAAAGACTACGAGGCCAATCAAGGTGGAGATGAGAACAAACTCAATCGTGCCTTTAATTTCAAGGTCTGCTTAAGCTTTCTGTCACTCGAGTTCATCGTTGGTCAGACTGTGTGGGCAAAGTGGTGTGCGCCCCCCCACCCCCGACAACCGATGAGTTTGAAAGCGAAAAGGCCAGTTCTTGATTGAAACGGATTACGGCACGTCGGGGTGTAACGGGGCAGGTTCACAGCATTCAAACGACTCGCTAACGTAATCGCTGTTAACATGACGCAATCAGGTATTTTGAATGATCTCGCAACCGCCATCAAATACGGCATGATCATTTCAGATTACACTGTTTAGTTCCGTTAGTTATCATGATTTTCCAGTTGGCTTTCCGCGAGTACCCGACAAGCCATACCACTCTAACGCCACAAAGGAAACCCGAGTTGAACTAAAAACCGTACAATTTGCAAACAAGTTTGCCATGAACCAAATCACGACAAAGAAACAAAGACTTCCAAAGACTGTTGGGGCAAAAACAGCGTGGGGCGTGTTACCCCCTTTGGGCCCCGGGTACCCACGTTCCCACGCGAGCCAATCACTGGTAGGAGGGGACCTCCTCAGGAGGTGAATCCACCCCGGCGGGGCTTTTAGTAAACAACCTTAGAGGCTGTGTCAACAAATAATGGATGTACAGGCCACAGCCTCTGACTGTGTGGGTCACTCGGGTTGACGGGACGACGTCTTGTTTTCTTCCTTCCTCAAAATATATAAAAGAAATATAAATCAACGTTTGTTAATGTGGGTTTCCTTTGTTGGTGAGCATCTCAGAACATACAAGAAACATATAAGAAAACAGGAGGTTACGAATATCCAAAAGTCCACACTGGATTATGATAAGTGATAAGATTGTCACACAGAGGCAACATCACAACTAAGAAGTGTGGAAACAAACCGGTAACTTTTAAATTCCACGCACCATAATCTCCAGATATTTCATCACAAATGATTTCAATTAATCACTGCTTCACCTATTCATTAATGTTTTTAAGAAATATATATCGGCATCAAAGCTTCACAATCATTTTATTGAGGTAAATTCAAAGCAATGTCATCTTTAGTAAGTTTAAAGTACTCATGGCGTAATGTCCACCAAGAAACACACCATAGTGCATTATACAGTAATGTGAAATCCAAAATCTTACGAGAGAGAGAGAGAGAGAGAGAGAGAGAGAGAGAGAGAGAGAGAGAGAGAGAGAGAGAGAGAATTCTTTTTGATTGGTCCCAACACTTCGCGGGCAAGTTATTATTTGGATTTGGATTTGGACATTATTTACAGATATTTCATTTGTCATATATGTCCAAAACTATTTGTTACCAATATCCAACATAATAAACATACTCGACAAGATAAAAAAAAACTCGATTCTTCATATGAAAGAGCAAAAAAGTATCAGAAAACACTTAATAAAGGTCCAGAGACATAGTGCATTCTGTCCAGAACAAATTGATTATCGTTGTGTATTCACACGAAGAGACCATTTATCACCTTCGCCATCCTCATCATTTACGAACAGCAATAACAAACAGACAGAATCGTTTAAAAATAAGAGAAGCATTATCGCTGACAGGTGAACAACAGTACAGCCCGAGGATTGCAATGGAACAGTCCCACCGACAACAGGATCCTCTCGCCACATAAGGACCTGGAACCAAAGATGATTATGGTAAGAATAACTAGACCCTCACTACCCACCCACCCCTTCCTTCCCCTCCCTCTCCTCTTTCAGCTTTTATCGTAGATCTGGCTGGAAGGTCGGCATGAAGACTCGCAATCGTTTGGATATTCAAGCCCTCAGCCCAGAAGGTCAAGGTCCCTGAGATCGAGATGCCAAGCTGCACTCCGCAACAAGTCTCTCACAGCTTTTAGATCTGCCTCTCTGATACGATTCTTACGTTGCTTAATTATTCCAATAATATATTTTGTGCATGCACTTCTCACACAACTAATAATAGCGCCTTGATTTTATCTATTAGTAATATTCACAATGTGCACGTGGTCATATGGAGCATGTCACAGAGGCCATTAACTTATCATGCTTCCACAGAATCATGAGTAAAATGACAGAACAGTAAGAATAAGACGCGTCTGCAAAACGAATAGCACACTCACTCTGGAGGCACAGGCATTTAAGGCAATACAGTATGCCTCATACAGAAATAGAAATCATAAGATTTGACCTAGAAGGAAATAATAGCCTAAAATTCATACTTTTCTCAGGAAAAAGAACCGCCACTTCATCAGACAATTGCGTCAGTAAGATAAAAAAAAAAAATCTTAGAGATACTACTGACAACCAAGCGGAAAACAATATACCAAAAGCGGTCAAATTTACGAAACACTTGGTAGTGATACCCTCACATCTGTAATAAGATACAGTACTTTTCTGTGAAAAAGTTTTCGCCAATATTTTGTGGACAGTCACTTTATATTATCTGGGAACGTTTGCCAAAAAAGAACTAAACTTTTATTCTCTGAACCTAAACAACTGGGCTGCCATAACATTCCATAAGAAGTGAGACAAAGGAGCAATAAAACACAGGAAGACAAAATCACTAAACATTATATGGTGTGTGGAAAGGCATCTAGCCCACGATTTTTATGGCCAACCAGACCATAGAGGTAATGCACAAGTCATGATATTTTCAGACAGCTTAAACGAAATTCCCGCAAACACACACACACACATACACACACACACACCATTGCCGGCGCAGGCGCACACCCACCAACGCGGTCGTGTAGGTGTTCGTCGATAATATACAGAAACATCACATACCCTGATAAACGACAGCTTGGTAATCGTATATTTTCTGTAAGTCTTTCCTGTTTACCTCATCGGAATTAGAATTGGATGAAGTTGAAATAGAATCATTATGCGTCTTCCGTCCACATGCCACGATTTTGGTTGTTTATTTTTTTTTTTTTTTTTTTTGTACTACCAGAGAAATTTTTTTCCTATTCGTTACACACGTAAAATTTCGTTTGATTGAGTTCGTTGACATCTTCCTTGCGAACGGATGAATTTCCTGTAATTATAAAGTACTAACGAAAACATCCAATTATACCTAACAATTAGCGCATACAGTGAGGTCCCACTCTTTCTATAAGATGTAAAAATTCAGAATGCGATAAACTTTCACCTCAGGATAAACCCACAAAGAGATCCGACGTCACTTCTTATGATACAACAATTTAGTTTTAGTTGAAGGTGAGCATAAAAATGATGATGAGCTGAATATATATGAATGATGAGTGATAGAATTCCTCTCCGAACTTGCATCCATCTACCAAATTATAAACATTCAATTCATCCAGCCATTATAAATGTCCATTTTAATTGATATTATTTTATAATTATTAGTGGGTCAAAACTAGCCAACAATGACGATTTTACCTGAATTAAGGAAATGAAGCATTTAATTAAATGACATTTTCATTCACTTTCAATTTTAGACAATTTGACAACGGGCAATGTATGACAATTCATCACGGGAGTTTGACGACAGAAGGAAGTCGTGTTTTCATTCGATAATTAACAATAGACCCTGTCTTCACAGAGGATGAAAGAAAAACACTATACCATTCAAGCTGCTTGCAGAATGCTTTGCTGGTTTTTTTTTATAAAGCCAACCTTAAGCTGGCACGGCTCTTGCGCCTAGAGCAGCCTGGAAAGGCAGATTGTGTCCTGAGTACATCTGACAGAGGAAAACTGAGAGACTGGGGTAAAACATACAATATCCTTCACATGAATCAAAACAATGTGTCGTTAATAATAATAATAATAATAATAATAATAATAATAATAATAATAATCATAAAGGTCTTTGTTCACAGTTCGTAAGGCACAAATGAAGAAGATAGAAAGAAAATACATGGAAAGGGGCCAACGAAAAATGACGGATAAAAGGAAACTAAGAGCAAACACGACCGCCTGGACCGACTGCCTTCTCCCCTCGTCGGTCCTCCTCTCTCTCTCAATGGTCCATCACTCAAAAGATGAGGCCTGGTGGACCATGTGGGAAGAACACTAACAGCACTAATAATACAGCCTCTCCTTATTGACAGAGCAAACCAGTGTGTGTATGGATAAATGAAAAACAGAGAGAGAGAGAGAGAGAGAGAGAGAGAGAGAGAGAGAGAGAGAGAGAGAGAGAGAGAGAGAGAGAGAGATTTAGTATCATGTGAGAACTTGGTATGCAACTGAATACGGATGACCCTGTGGGAAAACCATAGCTGCTAAACAAACTACAATAACGAAGGTAATATAGAAAAAAATAAGAGAAAAATATAAAGACCAAGGAGAAAAGCGACGAATGACCACCAACACTAACTGAATAAAACAAAGGAAGCAGACACTGCGTCAAAAAAAAAAAAAAATCATTCCCCTCTTCCTATGGTGGTAGATTCCCCTCGCTTCAAAAACGCCCTTGGTCAAGACCCTTGTGTTCACAAGTGGTAAAACTGACATAAACGCCCCATAGCCATCAAAGGGCCCTCTCTAACAGAGGGGAGGAAACAGAGAAAAAAGCCACTGATGGAGGAATTAGTGCAAGATTAAAACCATTATTCTCCTATAAAGTGATAATCTATTGCAGAGCTTTCCCACCGCAATATGTGAGATCAGAATCGTTTCATAATTTTGCAGAGGGGCAAACAGATTTTTGGATGCAAAAATTATTATTACAGTGAATTACAACACACAAACTCTTTCAGAGCAAGCGCAATATCGGCCATCCATGAGCTGCTAGGGCAAGCTTCCACACAACAGAATACGCATACTTCAGGGGCCATTAGATAAGCTGTAAAACCGGCAGCATGTGCATTCTATCTGTATTACAACAACAAAATAAACTTTATAGTTGAACAGAGCTTGCAATCAAGTCTTAAAATTAGATTTCTCTCTCTCTCTCTCTCTCGCACATTTCTGTCTTCATTTCCTTTCCAAGAATGTTTAAAGGGGTTCGGACACAACCGTGTCATTTTTACCTATTTCTGTTAACCAATATTCCATTTACATGCAAGACCACTATTTAAATACTGCTCCAAAGAGCGAACGCCTATGCTTACGCAAAATCAGCTAAAGCTAATATACATCAATCACCGCTGACTATTACAAATTACAAATTAAGCTACTTTGTGGAAAATGCTATATAAATTTCATTGGCGAGGCGTCAAAATCACTCTTGCAAATCACGTCAGAACTCTTGCCTTGTTTCTTAGACAAAAACGGTTAGTTAAGTGAACTTAAATAAAATCAATTATCTTCACGTCATTCTAAACTAATATGGTTTATGACAAATGACGCACAGCCATAGTAACCCACACATTAGAGAGCCCACAATTCGTTCAGTGCCTTGGGCAGACAGCTGGTGACAAATGGAAGGAGCTATACAACAGGATAACTCAATAACGTGGACCACAACCAGATAAAATCCATTAGGCGGTTCCAAAGCTCTCACGTGACATGACTAGGCATTGGGAATAGCCATGTTTTTCCCTATTGGTGTAATTTCACAAAATTCACTTCCAAGCTCACATTTATTTTTACAATCAAGTACCTCTGATAATCTAGAAATTCGATATAACAAGTTCATGGTGTCAACCAGGCTCATTGTCGCCTTCTTCCGGACCCCTGTCCATTGTCGAAATATTAAAGGGATATTGGAACCTTTAGCAAACGCCGCTAAATCCTTCAGCACATTTCACTATGGCTCAGGCCTGACTTTCTAGAGTGAAGCAATACATTACATTAACTTACCCAAACGAATTGTTTGCTCATGTTGGTGTGTGTTCATGTAAGTAGTTAATATTATTCTGAGGTGCCATTAGTTACCTTAGTTTCCCGGTTCAGTTTTTCACTTCCGGCTAATAGGTGAATAAGTTCAACTCTTTTGTTGAATCACCATCATTTATTAATTTTGTCTGCCTTATTTTTATAAGGTTATTCTGTTCTATGGAAGCTTGTCCACGAGTTACTGATCTTAACTGCTTGACCCACTTTGAATAGTAATAATAATAATTACAACTTTTTGAGGAGATGAACTGCCCACCATCCGCTATATCCTATCAAACAAAGAGAACACAAAAGGAAAGGAACTGAATATACATCCGAGTATGCCTAGAAATATGTTACCACTGTGCCATTGCATTGGCCTGGTGTTTCACTGGTCAGCTTCAAAACGCCAAAGAAGTGGTTTAGTATCAACAACACTAGGCAGTACTATCTGCTTATTTTATTAAAAAAAAAAACAATAATAATAATGTTTGAGTAGCTGCATCAGTGGTAATAATAAATTTTAAAAGAATAGCAATAACTCGTTTAGTATAGATAGCCTTTTAAACCTCTCTCTCTCTCTCTCTCTCTCTCTCTCTCTCTCTCTCTCTCTCTCTCTCTCTCTCTCATCCCGCATCGCATCTGTCATAACCCGATCACTGGCGATACAAAGGCAGACATTCTCCCACGGAATCCATTTACCCCGGCATAACTATCACTAAAACATTTCGTTCGCTACGAACAGCCGACACACGATACGGGATGAAAATGACAAATTGGTGTCCTTCCTCCGCCCTCCGACCAGGCCGCGGCGCGGTCTCGCATAGCACCGATTCTTGGAAATAATATTTCCTAGAGGAAAAATACATCGCAGAATGAATGAATGAATGACGTTCACATCGCGACCTTAGATATGAAAGAGAGTGAAGGAGAAAGTGTAATAAGATCGCTCACATTCGAAATCACGAAAATACAAGTGCATTCAAAACCAAACAGCGGCAAAAAAGACGGTGATCTTTTGATTATAATGCCCATTACGGGGGAAAATGAATACCATAGCGAAGATAAACAACAAAAAAAAAAAAAAAGGAAAGCTGAGGAGCGCAGTTGCCCAAAAGCTGCCTCAACTATGCATCGCAGCGGCCGACCAAGACACCTCACGTAACACCCACGACATGGGCGCGCATCCATCTCCGCTTATTTACCGATGCTGTGCACCATAGGCCTAAACATACCCGAACCTCCTCCTTCTCCTTCTCCCTCAACCACATGTAACACTAAACCTTTTTCCCAAGCATCTTCGGTTACTATGGTGATATCTCGCGCGTCGCAGATGTGGCATAAGCCAAGTCCACTGAGGGTTCGATCGAAGGTAAAAACCCCTCGATGTCCTTCTCTTGTTACCAGATGTCTGGACAAAAATTGATTCTCGGGTTTCATGGGGAAGCGCCTCCCAGGGAGACGTCGGCCTCCGGTTCAATTCTAAAGAGAAATGGAAATGAGTAGCAACAACATTGCGGAAGTTCTCCCTGAATCACAACACCGGTACGGATGGATCAGTCATTTGAACAAGCAAATAAATCACGACGCGGACTATATTTTTGCAGTAAATACGCAATGTCATCCTAAAAAGCCTTACACTACAAATGCCATATTATTTCATCTCTATCTTACTACGCAACGAACGCAGCAACCGACAAAGGACACACAAACACGTAAGTCATAGCAAAGCAATGACTAAAAATCACGTTTTATCCCCACATTCAATTCTGACTACAAATAGTCTCGAGCGGACAATCAACACAGGAGACTTGGGACGCCGGCGTTTCCGCGTTGTGCAGTAGCACTCGGGAACTAGCTCATTAATTCCGCATTATGCAGCAGCTATCGTAAATCCATATTATACAAGCGATATCACGCAAGAGCATCACCTTTTAAAGAAGATTGAAGCCCCACCCGTTATGGCACAAGGGGGATAAATACGCCCGACAGGCAGGGGCCCGTGGGAGCACCCCCTCACTTGGGGCACCCCTCCACGAACCTTTTATAGCATGATAAAACAGCAGGATTTGTTCGATCCATCCAGATCCATTTATCATCCTACTCTCGGCCGCAAACACCCGCTTCGTCTCTTTCATCTCCTCCAACGCCGCCATAAATTCGCCTTCTGTGATCGTTGGTCGTAGCAATCGTTTTAGTAAACTAAAAACTATCCCTTTTCCATTTTCTTCTGAACAGCTGGAATTTAAAATTAAATACAAATGACGCTGAACTATAATTTTACTCACCAATCTTCATATAAGCGTAAAAGATATCTGTCAAATAAAAAGGTACACCCTACTCAACTCTGTTATTGCAACATAAGATTTTGATGCCAACAGGCCAAAGACTCGGTTCACAGAAAACAAAGAGTATTAAAATGATCTACCTACAGTCATGCGGTAACTTCTTCAAAGACAAGCACAACATACATTCAAGTGTATTATCATAAATCCAATAAAATCTTTAAGAAAAAATAAAGCAAAATTAAACCCACAATTACGAATATATTTGTATATATATGTATATGCTGTTGCAAATAATTGCACAGGCATTCGATTTGCTCAGCCACCTGCACAAGGTATCATTCATCAAGGGTGGTAATTCTACCACTTTAAAGATGACCCCCAACAGGGAGACTCATAATTTATAGTCCTTAAATAAAGCCTAAATTATGGAGGGCCAAATCTGATCGGACATAAAAACGCAACACAGACTCAAGAACACGTACGCACTTATGCTTACCTTTATATGGCGTCTGGAAATGAGGACTGCATTATGCACCTGCAAAAAATTCCTTCTGACTAATGCACCTCATTTATCCAAATTTAGTCTAATGTAATATTGCTTGAGAGAGAGAGAGAGAGAGAGAGAGAGAGAGAGAGAGAGAATTTGTTAAGAACTTTAAAATGTGTATTAAGTGCTTATCCTTTTTCAAGAGATTATATATATATATATATATATATATATATATATATATATATATATATATATATATATATATATATATATATACACACACATATACGTACATGTGTATGCGCACATAATATAAATTGAGTTTTTGGAAATGTGCACGAATATACAGTACAAAGTATCCATTGTACACAGTATTCTAACGGGCATTACTGTAAAAAGAAATTTAAAACGATTTCATGAGCTAAAAAGAAGCAATGACCTTCAAAATGCCTTTTTTACCAGTGTCTACCCATTCTACATGGAAGAACTGGGGAAAAAAAAAACAAGCGCATACTACAACCGACATGGCCAAACTTCTTTTCCGAACTGCGCACCTGAAAGACAAGAACTGCAAGCGGACAGACAGCACAATGTCTCAACTCCAACACGGCCCTCACCTCACAAAGGCTAAGGTTAAGCGGCACCCAACAGGATGAGCACCGCACACTTCGGTAGGCAGCTGCTTTGAGGCAATCTCGGGAGGAACGTTATGACCACGGAACAACAAAGATGGAAAAAATCGAGGCGGCAAACCCTTCATTTCAAAATTATCTTTTCTCAAATTCTGGTTATTCAAAATTATCTTTAGCGAAATTCTATTTTTATGCACAGTTCACTAACAGGAGTAAGGAAAAATAATGGTGTCAAGAAAACCAATAAACTAAGAGTCATAATTTACATTAACTATAATTATGTCATTGTTTATCTAAAAAATGTATTAATGTAAAACCACTTAACAGTAACCAGGCAATAAATATACACAAGCCAGTAATGGTTATGCAATATCTGGAACATTTTTTCTTTGTGTAATTTAGAGTAAATCTTCAAAAAGCCTCTGCAGTGTTACTTATGGATTTTATCCCGACAAAACTCAACCAATTCATAACTTTCCCTCAGAGCCTGAAGGTGTTATCCTTCCGATTTTCAACATGCATTTACGGCATGAAGTTGCTAACCCTACGCCCTACTCATTGGATGCGCAAAATCCTTACATGCCGAGGCTGTCTGGATTTCCACGATGGTCACCTATCAACTGAACAACCCAACGCTGCCTAATTTCGATGATCGAGTGGCTAGCGGTATAGCTAGTCTAATTCTACCACAAACACGAAACCTCCGTCCCGTAACCATTCCCTATGGACGACATTGGAATTGTAAATGTTCTTTTCAACGTGCATCCACCCAGGAACAAAATCACAGCGCAATGCACTAAGAGACTGCGAAAATAAGCAAACCTCTGATGAAGACAAAACTGCCTCCCACACGACATTCATTTACACAAAAAGTCACTTGCCTCCCCTATCCTTGCCATCAGTCTCTCTCTCTCTCTCTCTCTCTCTCTCTCTGTCGGACTCTCTTGGATTGCCAGCCAGATATTTCTAAAGGCACCTTGAAGCCAAAAGAGGACTTGCAGTAATGCATCAAGAGGGATAAAGATGAACTATTACGAAAGTGCGCCCTACATAAACTATAACAACAAAGCTTCTAATATACAGTATTGTTGCATCTATTCGCTTTTTCGAAACAATACGAGACAGATAGAGGTGGGGAAGGATATTACGTTGCTGCAAGATAATCTTCAAGTTGTAGCTCCTTATGCACGGTCAGAAGAATGCATTCGTACAAACACAAAAACATCTACATTTCCTCACTGTGACTAATCAATCTGTACAACTGCTTATCGAAATCGTTCACAAATATCGTTTATACACATTTCCTCACTGTGACTACTCAATCTATACATTTGCTTATCGAAATCGTTCATAAATACCGTTTATAACGTTACACTTGTTCATGGGAACCGAAATGACCAGACCCATCTCAAGAAATGACGCCTACGCCCTTCGCGTGGAACCGCTTTCATTAAGCCTTCAGATAATGGACAGGACCAATCAGCAGAGGAGATAAGTGGCCATTACGCCTTCTACAAACCAACCTATGCTATGGAGGCATCAATAACCGCCTACGACGTTCTTCGGCTCAGTCTTCTGAGCCTGGGTCCCTTTTCGCTTGCGTTTTTAGGCACACAACACTTCTTTGTCAAGTTCTTCTCGCCTACAGTGTTTCTAGATGTTTTTTATTTATGCTTTGTGACGCTTCTTCTTCGCGTTCATTTAGCTTGCGACGTCTCTTTGTATTTTATTTTTTTAAGTTTCGTTTTGTCTACGAAACATCTTTGTATTGTGCCGATTACACCAGATTTCTGTCGCGTTCTTAGCTGTCCTTGTGTTCCTCGTAGAGAGAAAAGAACTAGGATAAGGATTATAGTATAACAGGTCCGTAACCATATTTTTTAGTACGAAGAGGAAAAGTTACACAAATTATATGTATATATATACAAATTATATATATATATATATATATATATATATATATATATATATATATATATATATATATATATATATATATATATATACTGTATATATAAAGGAAAACATAATTTCAGCCCATAAACAATTCTTGTACCAAACCTATGAGAGAGAGAGAGAGAGAGAGAGAGAGAGAGAGAGAGAGAGAGAGAGAGAGAGAGAGAGAGAGATAATATAATAGACACTATATTGTTCGACTCCTGGTGATATTTCATGTGCAACATTTAGAGCTGCACCTCATTCGGAAAGTGTTCGATGTAAAATTGCGTGGGGACATGATAAAGCAATGGGGTGCTACAAGGACTGAGCCAAGTTTGGATGGAAGAATAATTGCTCTCGCACACCATGAGCAAATTGTATCATCTTTTTCCTTCACGTTAGGTTGCTTTAAATGTCTTCTCTTGATGGTATGCTGATCATTCCAACACATCAGATATTATTTTCATATTTCAGAGCTAAATTCAAACAAGCTTTCGCTATCTCCCAGCAGGAAACACTGAAGAATAATATATTGTAGGTAATAAGAAATAAAAGAATATATGCAATATAAGTTAGAGCAAGTCCCCGTGAGCAAACTACTACCATTAATGCATAAACATATCCCTCTTAAGATATATATCAAAGACCACAGGTAGCTAAACAAACTTTCACCTTTAATCCTTTGATCAAATGAACGCACAAATATATGAAAGGACAAAAAGATACTGTCATATATATATATATATATATATATATATATATATATATATATATATATATATATATATATATATATATATATATATATATATATATATATATATATATATGGATAGATAGATAGAGACAAATTGATATATAATAAGAATGCAGTGAGAATGCTTTTACAACGGTAAATACTAATGTCTTTTTCCAAAAGACATTACTTATCCAAAGATTACTTCTCATTTGAAATCACTTAGATTAAACATTTTTTTGAAATTAATAAAAGTGTTCATTCCTTTGTGAAACCATAGATCATAAACCATTTTAAAATCACATTTAACCTTACGGCGAAATTTTGAAGACCGGAATGTAACTAAACACCAATGTTTAAGATATTTAACGGGCAATTCATTGTCAAACATTACAGGAATAAAAAAATGTATTCGCAGAAAATATTTTTGCGAATTTACAAACTAATGACAGGAAAACATTTGATCTAGACTTGAGTCTGTCAGCTGTTTGTCAGGTAACATATCGTTCAAGAGCCTAACACGTGCACTTGCACCAACAACACCAGTTTCTAACCTCGACCCGTCAGTAGGGTATTCTAAAAATAGCCGAATTTGGCAACGTCCAAACGTGTTACCCGATCTGAATGATTCTTTGCTGAATATTGAATAAGTCAAATCCAGAAGCGAACAGTTCCTGGAAGCTTATCGTCAGGCAGAATAAGGACACACACACACACACACACACTAGCCGAGACAAACTCGCTCCAAGATACTCATCGCCATAAGCTGGGGAGACTCACTTAGAAGCGATTCATGTCGTCCAGGCAATTATTAAAGAGCTCCTCGTGAATGAAGCCATTCTGGAAAGAGATAATAAACACAAGTGAAATGAGTTCATTATAATACAGAACTCCAAAGAAGGGGATGAGAGACGTTCGCTCTATCATTTGTTTCACTCGACGAGAGGGCGTGATTACTTTATTAGGATTCCACATCTAGAAAACACACACATTATATATGTACACTCACACACATATGTATATATATACACATACGAAGCAGATCACGAAACTTGAATATATGTAATTATCAATGATGAGCCAGCCATGAAAAATCGTTAATGAAGCCAATAACGATCAAGATATATCAACTTAACAAAAAGAACCCAAAATAAAAAATGTACATCCACAATCCAGTGATGATTACTGGGGAAAAAATTGACATTTCAGGGTAAAATTTCTCCTTGTTTCTATATTAAATATGACATCGGGATCAATAAAAGCCAGCAATAGTATCAGAGAGAGAGAGAGAGAGAGAGAGAGAGAGAGAGAGAGAGAGAGAGAGAGAGAGAGAGAGAAAACGACGCCCACGGTAGGCAACCTTTTTCAGCCGGACCATGTCATCATCATCTCGAGTTTACGAAGCGACACAACACCTACGCTTTCCTGACCTCCCCAAAAGCGACGCCAACAAAAACGAGAACGACAGACAGCTGGAAATGAATGCAACACGGCCGACTCGTCAGCCTTATCGTGGCAGTAATCGAAGTGTTACGTCGTTGTCCAGAAGAGGAGATACTGTTCCCAGGAGGATGAATCAGCAGCTGTACCCAACTTCAGATGTGAGTGTTGAAGCCAGCGAACAGACCGGTCGAATTCCAGACGGCATTCCATATTTCGAACGGGCGCAGAGGGACGCCAAACCGAGCGCTGAAAGCAGCACCACGCGAGCACGTTTTGTGCCAATTTTTACCCTTTTGCTGCCGAAGTTTGCACCGAGGAGCCGATATTTGGAGTTATATAAACGCGGCAAAATTGGCAACCAACATGCGCGACCCAATTTTACTGTCAATAATAGGTTCCTGATGATACAATATTTGGTGGCGAGATGGTGAGTGGTGCCGCAGATTATGTTCCTGGGACAGGAACGTAATATTCTACGTAATCTATTTAGAAATTATTTTTGCCTCCACTTTGAGGAAATAGTATGTTTATCAATGATTAACAAAATTAATTTTACTTTAATACGAAAATTCTATCAAAATTATTACATAAGGGAAACAGTATTGATTGCACCACACATGTAATGGGACATCTAACTTACCCATCTTGAATGGACTACTTCTCTGTTTCTAGTATTTGTTTTTATGCTAAAATACTGTTAAATCTTATATATATATATATATATATATATATATATATATATATATATATATATATATATATATATATATATATGTTTACAGTTATAAATATAAACTTTGCATCTATAGACATGCATATAATTGGGAGAAAATTATCATTGGAAAATGAATTCCTCGAGATGGTATGTAAACAAATGATCTTTACATCTGTCAATAATGAGAAATATGATAAATATAAATGAGTACATATAATTATATTGTAAGTACTATTTGAGGGAGCAGCAACAGTGATTAAAAAAAACTGTGGTTGGGGGGTAGGGGAGGATTAGAAATTTTGCGCCCAGAAACTGTCTCAAACAATCTGCTTGAGAGGGAATATTCAGAATTGACCCCAGAAGAGTGCTATGCTGTCTTACATCCGGGTCTTTGTGATCTGAACTTTACATTGCATTTCATTTAATATTTTCTTGAATACAATAAAACATGATGCAAAATGGCATTAGATAATCATCCATAATCCATTTATCTAAATGCTAGCCACGTAATTACTACGGGAAAGATAATCTTAGGCAATCACGATTTTTGAGAGAGAGAGAGAGAGCGAGAGAGAGAGAGAATAGGATTTTGCCTAAAAAGGAGGTAAGGGGGCAACAGTCGACCACAGCCCACCATTGACCTTGGATAGGTGTGGCCAGGGGTCAACATTGCAGGAGAGGTCAGTCCAGCCCAGTCTCCATGCAACGTCACGAAAGCTTTTGAATGGAGTCAAAAGGTCGCACATCACATCTGCATAGATTACACCCAAGTACCTATTATGATCATCCCATTCATGGGTGTATTGGGGCGAATGCAGTACCTTTATTTGGCTTACTGAGAACATGTGGCGCAGCGCGGCCTCAAATCTCAAAAATCTCATAATTTTCAATAATTTTTTGAAGACGGGAGGTTTTTGTTTTCGCATCTCTTTGTTAACTACACAATCGAACTGACATGATCTTCTCTAGTGCACCTAAACGATAAAAAATAACTATTAGCATCATCTGGAAGCTCTGTCCAAGGTACTTAACGTGAAGTTTATAATCCGCAGGCTAATCTTGTTACACACACGATATGCATCTGTTACATTCCAAACATGAAAACATGGCTTAACCAACGCATGAATACATTACGACACATAAATCATGGAGTATGTTTCCTTATTCGCCAGGGTGCTGATTCCAGTGCAGTAATCGATAATAAGAATAATATCAATTTGACTTCGTTCATCTTATCGGATGGTTCTCTTCTCCAGGTAGGGTCTTTAGTTATTGCCCAAAGGGCATCAGAAAACTGCCTGTGAACCATCTTCCCACGCATATAAAGAACTCATTCTCCCTTACCGTCATTCCCGTGCGACCTTGATAAGTTGCACCTTAAAAAAAACTTAGATTAATTAAAAATAAAAAAAAATCTTATCCTACGATGCTTCCTAGTGTTCTTTGGACAATGACTGCACAGTCTACCTGCAGAAGAGAGTAGCTAAAGAGAAAAACAAACAAGACTGTTTAAGATCCATGCAGGCAAAACAGCTGTCATTTTCAACACTACTATCTGAAAGGGGCTGCTGTAATAATAATAATAATAATAATAATAATAATAATAATAATAATAATAATAATAATAACTTATGTTCCCAGAACCTTGGACGCTATCACAGAACCAGGCGTAAAATGAGGCAAGAATATGTAGCAACCAACAATTATCAACCTACGTGGATTGATTTTTTTTTCTTTACAGCTAAAGAGCAAGTAACACAACATCCACAGATTCATTCAAATGCCTTTTAAAACCATGCAGTATCTCACAGTTCCTAGTAAGTATCTCTTTTATGCGCCTGAATTGGCACAGATGACTAACTCAAAAAAGTGAGAGAGAGAGAGAGAGAGAGAGAGAGAGAGAGAGAGAGAGAGAGAGAGAGAGAGAGAGAGAGAGAGTCATAAAAATTCTTATCACCCTGTCAAGGTATGTTGTAGATTATATCTGAGTGCATATACACGATATTTTCAATGCCTCTACGCGCGCGCACGCAAAAACACACACAAAGAGAGAGAGAGAGAGAGAGAGAGAGAGAGAGAGAGGGGGTTACAACGCGCTTACTTCTGGTCTTAGCAGATTATGGCACCTACAATTTTAGCTAATAAATTCTAAACGTAATTACGGACAGAATGATCAAAATGCAAAGTTTTAAAATCCTAAGTGTAGCTGACAGCGCAATGCTGCAAGTGACTTGGTTAAAACTGCTTCTCAAAATCACTTTGATTAACAAGGTTTCTGAATGAAGCAAATTGGTGGTTCTAAACTACTTCAACAAAAGCAAGTGAACTGTCATAAAGAATGGATTTCCTAAGCGGAATGTGAATAGCCTGGGATTTATAAACTGAAGAATGTTTAGCAACAACAAAAGATCGATCAGAGAATACCGACAGGATTAGGAAATGTTAAGGGACAGCTGATAACAATTACGCAAAAACGGAGCAGGAAGTTCCAAAACTGGCAATACTGGTTTGAGGGTGTAGGCAGGAGGAAGATGCAATGTTTTAAGTTCTCCTAAGCTGGTTTTACAATGCAGGCAAAAACTAGAGATCCCGCGGTGAAGTTTAACGCTAAATTCTCTCAGATTTTACCCATTAAGGCCCATTCCTTTCTGATCTCTCAAGAATATGAGGTAGAGGAGGACATTATTTCAAACGTCCTGTCGGTCTAACGCATAAAAATGAAATATACAGTTTAAGACAGCAACTAAATTTCGCGGGTCCCATTAAAGCTGAAAAGATATCCTGCTTGGTACAATTCAAAGCACAGAAGATAAATCTAGTAACGAAAAGGAAGCAAATCATTTGAGTTTGGCGACCTTGATACGAATCCGGATCCGGACAATTTCAAAGATTTTAATGCTCACATTTTCATGAAACTTTTCCTGAAGGACCACAATTATAACCTACGGTCGGAAACGAATCCTCCTGACATTAAATGGCTCCTTCTCAATTATGAATCTTCACTGCTTTTCGGAAAGCTGAAAGGACTAGAACACAACCACAGGACCTCTGCAGAGATCATGACCCACGTAGAGAGAAGACATTATTCAACCTAGTGTGTAAATGTTTCAATAAAAAAAAAAAAAGAATCTTCAAAATGAGAGCGCGGAATTCTCATGACTGAGCGACTGGAGACTGAATGGAAGCATCGTGGGAACACTGAGGCGGGGAAGCATCAGCAAGGTAATCATAATCGTACAGGCACTTTCGATATGAATCAATACTGATAATATTTGAAAAACTATTCTAAGATCCTGTTCAACGACGAAATCTTCTAACAATATTAGTGGTACAAAGCATTTTAATGCATGTGTATAACAACACAAGCACACACATTACACACACACATATATATATATACACACACACACACACACACACACACATATATATATATATATATATATATATATATATATATATATATATATATATATATATATATATATATAATGTATATACATATAATGACAAAATTATACTAATAATGACAAAAATATGCACGATCGACCTCTAAATCGACACTAAAAGCCATTAAAAAATACATGTTAGAGTGTACATTAGTATCTAAGGTCACGGTGCTTAAAAAAAATAAAGTGAAATTCATTCGAAAATAATATATCAAAAGAATGAAAAGAAAAAGAGCAATCAGCCAGCATTTTCTTAAGCCGCTTATAATTATGTTTTCAGGTCCAGAGGAAATTTTTTCCCCTAATGAGAGCAATTAATTTTTTCCCAGTGACCCTCATTTAGTGTAATTGAAAACCATTAAAAACAAATGATCAACAGTTGCCTTTAATTGCCAGTAAATTTTCTTAACGAAAAAATTCTTGCGTTTTCGGTCAAGAGGTCGTTTGTATGAAAATACCGCATAATAAAAAGAAGAATTTATTTCGGAGGGAGAAAGGTCGTATATGCTGAGGGCATTCCTCGTGTCACTTTTAGCGATTTCAGTTCTTTTTCTCATTTTTATTATTATTAATGAACTTTCTCAAGTATTTAATGATAACAAGAGGAGTAATTTGAATTATGACTCCTGTTTTATTCACTTAAAATGATGGTCTCAAGTGTTTGAACTGCCACGTCTCAGGTATGGAATATCACCTACTACTACTACTACTACTACTACTACTACTACTACTAATATAATTACAATGATGATGAGCACGAATGTGATGATAATGATTTCCCGCGTAAATGAAAAATGAATAAAAAGTAAGTCTATAAGTCTTGACTCACCAGAAAACAAATTGGAAAGCAATTTGACGAAAACATATACCAAAGGTCATAAAGTGATATATCTATATAAAATCTGACATCTCAAACACCAAATGTCTTTGCAATAAAAGCATCTCACTTAACTTTTGGGTTATGTTTGAAATTTTCGTCAAAAACTTCAGTTGCCAAGCGTTACTCACAAGGGTGGCAGTTTGTGTGTGTGTGTGTGTGTGTGTGTGTGTGTGTGTGTGTGTGTGTGTGTGTGTGTGTGTGTGTGTGTGTGTGAGAGAGAGAGAGAGAGAGAGAGAGAGAGAGAGAGAGAGAGAGAGAGAGAGAGAGAGAGAGAGAGATGTACAAAAGGAGTGAATGAAAAATGGACTGAAGTACAGACACTCGTACTTGTGAATATGGACTGTGGCAAGATTAAGCCTCCTTGTACCGTTATCTATAAATATTAATATGCGGTCCACTCATAAGTAATTTACAATTCATGAGAGAGGGAAAATGCCCGAAAGTGAGGTAGCTCGAAAACAGGTATAAATGACATAACTTTCGAAGTGGCTGACCGCAAACAGCCCAGGCCAGAGAGACTGGACAAGGCTTAGGGAGGGAACAATTTTACCTGGAAGGTGTGGTAATTGAAGGTCGGGGCATTCCGCAAGGTGATGCTCGGACCTCCATTATCTTCAATTATCTTTTGTTTTTCCTAACGAGTTAATGATACACGGTGCTGCTAATTACGTTGAAAAGGGAGAGGAAAACTTTGTTAAAGGAGAGAAAGGAAGAGCCTTCAAGGGAGGCCTTCCAAGGGAGTAACGGAACATGCCGCTTCCAAGATCTTTTCTCCGTGACGGTTGATTTACCCTCTCCACATTTTATTATTCCTCTCCTGTCTCTCTCCCGGAAAATATATTTCCTTTCTGGATAATGCAAACTCATCACTTTCCCTAATAAATTTCAATAACCAGTCAAGGCTTGCAGAAGAATAAACAGACGTTCCTTCTTTCTTAGACCATGTTCCTCACTTGATGCGGCACTGAACCTGCCCAAAGTATATGCTTCTAACTACTGTGCTGGTCTGAAATATAACACCTGTATGTACCTTGTCGAAGACCTCACTTCTCAGAATATATATATATAGATTTGTAAATGACTGACAAGAGGAAGCCAAGATTACCACTAACTGTCAATCACAGGGATTCCTTGGGACCGCAACTATGCTAAACAATTCCTTTGTGGACCCTCGTTTTCAAGGAGGTGGAGTCCCGTTGGTCCTTCAAATATCTTTTCGGCAGATGTTACAACTTGTAGTACCGTAAGCACCGAGGTAAACAAAAACAAAAATGATTAAATATATAAAAAAAATTTTCATGAGAGCTAAAAGGAAAAATGTGGCACTGAAGCTACCTGAACTTTATTTGAAATACTGTTTCTCTCTTTGGCTTATGAAACAGTCTTTTATCTGGAAGTGAGCTAAAAGACAAAAACTTCCAAGAAGGTTGGATGACGCCCTTTAAATATCAATTAATACATGATTCTAAAGCGAGAAAAAATCCATCGCGGGGCTTAAAAATAGGCGAGACGAAGCGACTGAGGTAAAAAGCGAGGTCCCTGGCCTCCTGAGCTCACCTGTAAATATGCTTGGATAACAGGCGGGTTGACAAGTCTCTAGGTAGAAGGTCTCCATGTCTAGTTCATCAGCACTGTCGACAAGACCTTCTTCCTCCTCCTCCCTGCGGCGAGAACCGTAGCGCTGCTTGAGATAGAGCAGCACCGGATCATCACGGGCCATTGTTGCTGCAACATGGCCGGATCCGAAAAGGGCCTCGATGTCCTGACGTTCGTTCTCCTCGTCGCTTTGCTCCTGCGGGAGGTCCCAAGTCACTTGCTTCTTTACTCTCATCCTCAAGTTGAGAGGTGCAGGAAGATCGTCGGTCGGCTGAGCTGACTAATTTTTCGTTTATTTCTTAGTGTCCACAGTATAAGTGTTCGGTAGTTAATACGTCACTGTTCTCTTGTATATATAGCAGAAAGATGATCCTGAACTCTTTAAGTTATCAATTTAGTAAACTCCTAGTACGTACACTAAAGAGAAACATCCCTTTTCTCTCTCATATTTACAACACAAAATTAAGCTGCCTCCATTCACGCATCTCTTTTTCTGAAAGCTATAAAACGTTACTCATACAAATCACGAGAGAGCACAAATATAACATCACATTAACATCTCAGTCATCAGAGAAACCCATAAATCACTCAAAGTTTGACAGTAAACCATATGAACTTTGGAACCACTTTAAGAGACCTTGGAAGCTCCATCAAAAAGTGTTTTTAAACTCAAGTGAATGTGCCCAGGGTCGCATCTCTTCCGCAGATGCGGGCGTGGCCGGCGGCGTCTTCAGAATGAATGGATTCTGGCACTGGCACTGTCAAAACGACTCATTATTAGCCCGGGGTTTAAATGCCACGTGACACGCCGCGCAGAACGGAGGGCCCGCAAATCGTACCAAAAGGTAGATGATGAAAGCTTCTCGTTTGTAGTTAAATGATAATCTTTTCTGAAGGACTGATGAACAGATAAGGATAAACTTCGTCAGAACATACTGACAGAATGCCACATGTCTTGAAAACACAAGATCAAATTTCATGAGTTATTCAAAAAATTACAAACTACGAAATTACGTCGATAGTGTCCTCTTTTCATAATGAAAACAATGAACTTCTTTCCTTTAATGTGAACGAACACTATGAAATCCTCCACAACGCATACAAAAGGGAACCTTTATTTGGATAGAACGAGTGCCTACTTTCTACGGGGCGAGTTCCACTGTAGGAGAGCGGGTATATTTGACACCGTGCAGGAGGTACAGACGGAGCCGCGTACGTAGTGGTTTATTTACAATACCCAGGATTTAAGACATGCCCTCATATCAAGCTGTGCGTAGAGTTTTGTTTGTATATTACGTAAATATTAGAAAAATTTTAATATTTACCAGCTACATACATACATTTTTGTATATAAGAATAGGCTCAATGTAACAAATCTTGAAACCCACCATTGAAGAAAAGTATTTTTAATAATATAATCACCTGATATTGGCACACAATGTTATGATAAATAAAAATAATAAAAAAATACACTGAGCTTCCTTCAACAACATCAATTCGTAACTAATAACAGCATTTTAATAATAAAACCCGAAACCACATACAGACAGGTAATTAATTCCCTTTCAAAATTCCCTGCCAAACAGTTTTAAAATACATCTTTTGCCTCTGAATCTTCAATTATATTTCGTCTATTTCAAAACAATAATAATGGCAGTATAAATTTACGTAACATTCAAAGACGACATACTTGAAAATTAGTGTTAACAAAAATAATGAAGACATTTAAAAAAGAACGTCGTTTAAATTCTTCTGACGAAAACTACAACAAATCCATCCACGTCCCTTTCTCTTCCATGGGAGATAAAATCTGCGTTTGATATGGTTAAACCATCATCAAAAACACCTATTAATATGCACGATGCAAAACTAGCAGTTCTCAGCAGGTACCCCCTGGCACACTAAGTATATAATCCACTTCAGGTAACCAGACACCAGGACGAATTTATCCGAATTGAAATCTTAATTCTGCTGTCCAGTGGATTAAAATTCAATGGCAGGATTAAAGTAACTGGGATGCGATCGCAGCAAGAAAAGGCAGAGGTCACGGGTCAATACAATCACCCAACGATTCAAAGAGCGAATTATGAAGTGAAAGTTGGTTGTTATGTGATGCACACGATGATTGTTAGCGAGAGAGTATATGGGGAGAGAGAGTGTGAGATTCATTTATTATCAGGTAAAGATAATACTTTGATTTTTGGAGAAAAAGGTCAAATATTAATATTCCGTTTTTCTGTTTTATTCATCTCAAATTGATTTTTTTTATTTATATTAAAATTCAGTACAACTACTTGTACTTGCTTATGTACCTAGTAATTATATAAAGCGACCTTGATAATTACATAAAGACAACTAAAATACAGATTTGGATACGTGGAAAGAAACCGAGTGACAGGCTTAAAAAAAAGTTTACATTGTACTATACGAAATATTTTACTAATTTTCAAGGTAATTTCCAATATAAGAGACTAAAAGATAAAGAAAAAACTCTCTAAGTGTTAGCAACAATAACAAAAGATGGGCCAGCAGGTGTTCATCAAAAGGCAAGGGGGGGGGGGGACGACTTAAGAACCAGCAGGTATACTACCCATCCATATGAATCCATACGGTTCATCCACATCTCCCCATCCCCACAGTCTGGTGCCCTACTTTTATCCTTTTATGCTAACAAATGGGCCCAAATATGGGGTGGGACCCATCTCTCTCTCTCTCTCTCTCTCTCTCTCTCTCTCTCTCTCTCTCTCTCTCTCTCTGTGTGTTATTCACAGACGTCCCAGTCATATCACCATAACAATAAGGCACCTATGATGGCAATAAAAGGAGGCAACAGCTATACAGATTACCCCTAATTTTGAATAATTACGCAGACAACACGTGCAGTTATTCTCTCTCTCTCTCTCTCTCTCTCTCTCTCTCTCTCTCTCTCTCTCTCTCTCTCTCTCAAGGATGATTGTAAAAATATCAAATAATGATTACATCCACTTCCTTACTTTCCTTGACAATTATCATTCAGGAATAAAAACATTTCATATCGAAAAACAATGTTTCATTGTACAGTTTTCAAAGATATTACCGCATTTATTTTTAACAGCATCCCTAAAATAACCTATGGAAATGAAGAATATGAGGCCTTTCATTGAAAATAAAAACTTTAAGAGAGAACCCTCGGGGGAAAGCGAAAGCAATCAACGCATAAAAGAAGATACGCTTACAGGCGGTATTATAGGGTTGAGGCAAATTGAGAATTTATGTTGTTAATAATATCCTCATAAAAATCCGTGTGTATACCATGCGTCTAAATATGTGGAAGTTTACTAGAAATAGTATGGTTTCTTTGTGTGTGTGTGAGAGAGAGAGAGAGAGAGAGAGAGAGAGAGAGAGAGAGAGAGAGAGAGAGAGAGAGAGAGTGGGGGGTGGGGGATTAGCAGCAGACAATCTGGAAAACAACATTAGCATTCCGCGAAGCAGGATCCCATTGTCGTCCCATGTATTATTCTGCCACTTATTAAGGAAAAATACAATATCAATGTATTCGTGTCTTAATTATATACAGCACACCTCAGACGTGAATGTAGTATTTTCTGCAGGCCAAACTTCTGAGTCACCTGTCGTAAGACAACTTCCATTAGATGTTTATCTCACTGTCTTTTTATATATATAATCCTCTGTAAAGTTTTATTTTTTACCACTGTAATATCAAGCTTTCAAATGATGCCAGATATTTTAACCAGTGATATTACTGATAGATATTATTATTATTATTATCATTATTATTATATTATTTAATATAGAGCTACATTCATGTAAAAATCCAAAAAAAAGCCATTCACTAGAAGACTGCTAAACCTACAAAAGCGCTTATAAAGACAACCATGGTAGGCGTACTCCTTAGAAAGCCTGATCGTTTTCCTTCGTAACACTGGCAAATACTGTAACCCGGCAGAGGCATTCCATGGCACGGTCCACCTTTCGGAAGCAGTAGCTTACTGCATCGGTACCCTCCCATTCATCCCTTACAGCCACCTAATCCCGAGTGTTCACGAACTCCGTTCAGACGTGATCTTGTTCCTCAGCACATGAAAACAATCACGAGGACTCCAGCATGACATAACGCTACAACATAATACGTATTGTAAAATTGTTTTGTTTAGCTTAGACAAATCACCTTGGTATATTTTCGTGAATGTCTGGTGCGAGTGTTTCCTCTCTTCATACATATTTCGGTGGAAATATATTTAATCCAAATTACGTCAGATATTTAGGCCACAAACTTTTAAAGAATCCACTCAAGATTAAATGCAAATGTAATGTTTTTTTAATTTGGAAAATAAGGAAGAAGTATTTCCTACTGAAGGTACAGAAGGATACCAAGAAAATTACGTTTCCCAAACAGAGAGAGAGAGAGAGAGAGAGAGAGAGAGAGAGAGAGAGAGAGAGAGAGAGAGAGAGAGAGAGAGAGAGAGAGAGAGAGAATGACAATGAGCAAAATGAGCAGTAAATTTACAATGACCGTCTGTAATGGGGAAAAAACTGAGCAGCTTGTACAGGAGCCATAACCATTATTATTATTGTTACGTCTCTTAATTTTCTGGCACTCGTCATAACACTTTCCCTTTAATACTTTCTTGGCAGAAAGTTCTGATTTAAAAGCGGCCCTCCGCCACCTCGAAGACTGGCAATGCCATCGTCGGCGGGAGACGGGAGAAGATATCGGGTATTGATAGCACAGGTAATGGGAGTCCCACATGTCTCAGGTAGCAACGCCAAGAGATGCTCTCTCTCTCTCTCTCTCTCTCTCTCTCTCTCTCTCTCTCTCTCTATAGTTATCTCAAGTTCAATTCTTAGACATATGCTGCTTCCCTCACCTATTGTTTAGCTTAAAGAGTCCCCCCACTCTCTCTCTCTCTCTCTCTCTCTCTCTCTCTCTCTCTCTCTCTCTCTCTCTCTCTCTCTCTCTCTCTCTCATAAGGTTAAACTCAAAACTCCAAAGTTCAGTTCAGAGAGCTGCATGCACAATCTTTCTCCATTTTATGTTCAATTCAATCATTCTCTCCCTCATAATGTTGAGTTCAAATACAAACCCCTCTTATTACTTTCAACTAAGATATACACAAAAATACAATCACACTATCTCTCCCGCTACACGTTCATCTCCCACTGGTGACGCCCACATAACTAGCATTAACACACCTTGTATACATTACCGATGGCAGCACAAGCGATAATAATTATTATGCATGAGGGTATTCTGCTGTTACTTATTCGACTCTGGGAAATAGTCATTATCATATTCATGACGTCATTACGAAGCCTTTCATACCTTTCCTGTCAACGAAACAGTTGTTAGGGCTTTGTGGCGTTACATGTAATGAAACCTGATGCACAACACCTGCCTCTACTAACAACTACAACAACAATAATAATAACAGTGCTTCTTTCCGAGAAGAAAAATGGGCAGCAGGCACCCACCTGGCAATCCATTAGTAATTAGGCTACCTGATTTTCAGTATGCACCGTGTTGTTACATACATGTACATTTTAAAGTCAATCACATTAAGGTGTAGCACATTGTAGCACAAGCACATCAGTATGCAAAAGTCCATTATACCTGCACCACAGGTACAAGGAAAGTAAGTTTGTTCTGGAGGCTCCGATAAGGCAGACAATCCTCCTCGTTACCTGAAGCCCAGAGTGTGACCATTAATACCTGCCAAGAAGTCCCGCACGTCTGCCACCTGCATCCGTATCTTTATATCAGGGCTATCGTTCGCCCGGTCCACCTTGAATGTTCTTCGTCTTTCAGGAGTCCTTGGTCACGGGTTCATACATGCAAGCCGTTAGGATAAGAAACATGGGCTTACCCCTGAGAATAGCCAATTTCTGTACGGACGAATAAGTGATAACCTCATATACCACCATTAAACTTACGGATGTCTTTCTGACGATGCATAAGAGACGTGACGCTTCTCTGCATGATGTCACTTGCTTTCAGAGCCAAGGGATGTATCAGGAAGCATTGCCCAATTGGGAAAGAGAACAAGCTGAACCAGGTTCAAATCATTGACTCAAAAACAACTACAGCATCCATCTTCGTGTCCTCACTGTCTCATAATGGCGACCTCCAATGTTACCAAGCGAAGTCCTGTTTCCTAAGAATAGAAACTGTTTCCAATTATAGGAATATAAAAAGAGACAGACTTCGCCATCTTCGGCACCCACTAGAACTGTTGCATCTTGTTGATCTAACTTTAACAAGTGGACCTTTATCATAGTCACCTTTGCTTTTTAAGTGTTGAAGGGGTGAAAGTCTGCTGCACATGAAAGTACAGATGAAGACAGACACCGAAATAACTGTGCACAGCTGGGCCGTTTTTTTACCATATGGTCCGAATTAGGATTAATGATGAAATCAAGCGCAGAGAATCTCTGGCTTACCTCAGGCCTTCTAAAAATAGTTCCCACAAAACCCGTGCTAGGATACACTTATGGACCACAGCTGCATTTTAAGAGACTTTACCAGAAACGGTACAAGGATACCCGTCTGAATTTACTTCAAACTTGTACTGGATCTAAGCCACGTTGAAAATACACTCAGCAATATCATCTGAACTGATCACTGGCCTGTGGCGGACCTGTGCACAAATTCATGAAAATATTTGTGCAATTCATTCGTCAGAATAGTTTCAACATGAAAACATGAACAAACAAAAAATATCTCTTTGCAGTAGGAAAGACTGACAAACGCGAGGAAGAGAAGATATATAAAACTAGGATTTAAAAATCAAGTTATTTACGAATAAAGTCAATGTCAGTTTTTTTTACTCATAATTTTATATAAAAGAAGATTCACGTATCCATTAAAAGTTTTAAAGGTAAAAATATTTATTTTTATAGAAGTTTCCATTAATTTTTTTCCCACTATGCCAGCTAGATGCCAATTACGTTGGCACTCAGAAAGCTGCAAGAAGTCATAGATTGCACCATTTCGTACACATGTCTCTCCATATTCGTATGCAAACATACACTCCGTTTCTTTCCTTTTCTATTTATTTTTTTCCATATCGGGACTGCATGTTCCCATTAGGCTGTCAAGTCAATCACCCACCGTTTGTAAACATATATCCTATATTTGCATAGATGTGAGATTACATTAGCATGAATACATCGACAGTAACAGGTAGGGCCATCATTATTTTTTCTGTAAGTACACTTATAACAATACAGAGTACACATACATGCACACACACATATGTATGTATATATACTGTATATACATTTACTCACACACACATATATATATACCTGTATATAATACATGTGTTCACAGCGTCACACATGTGGCTGTACTTAAGTGCATACACAGATACGTAAACTCACAATGCGAGTTTCAAGAACACAAATGACAGAACGATTATCTCCGGAAGACAAAAGGCAGCATCTCAACTGAAACATTACCACACGATTAAGACGTTAATCTTCTTTGTCAACGACGGCTAACGAAGTAAATGCGGGGACTAATTGCAGATGATGAACCTTAATTAAATCATCCTCAAAGGATAACAAGCATGTCGTGCAAAGTAATCCTCTCAGATCTTGAAATCACTTTCAGGGAGTCGTCAACCTTGGCGAATTACTAAACAAAGGCCAATTACAATTCTATTTACCTATTTCGCAAACAGCGCAAAATTGAAGCAATAATTGTTTATGAGGTTAGCAAATAATAAAACAAAAGAGTAAACACACCTGCCAACATGCATGACAGGTGTTTCTACACAAACCATAAACCAGACGCCCTCCCGGTCTGAGACATATCTCATAGGGGCCTTAGGAGAGAGAGAGAGAGAGAGAGAGAGAGAGAGAGAGAGAGAGAGAGAGAGAGAGAGAGAGTACGGATGCCAAGCCTGTGCAGTAAATCGATGGACGGCTGCCTTAGGAAGAAGGGGAAGTTGTCTCTTATTCTGACGAAAATCAGTTGGCTTGTTAGGATCTTTGGACCTTGGTTACGATGAGATACAGTGTATTCGACTTGTACTGTAATCATGAATTTCAGATATTTCATCAGTGCAGGCACCAACTACTGTATCTTACCCCCTCATTGGTTAGCAGCTTTTTGAAGACTTGCTGAACACGCAGTAGCAGTGTTAATAGTAATGATGAAGGCAATACATTAAAGAATCATCTAAATAAATATCATGGAGGTGATGTTTGAGTTCACCACCTGTAATGTTTAGCCCCCGTTCTATACATATTTACCATGCAACGTTTAGTGAGACTGGAGATGCATAACTAAGTTGTGTTATTTTCACAAGGAAAAGAAATCAAATAAACAGAAAATGGAAGAATTTTATACTGAAAATGGTAATCTAATTTTTCCAGTTGAACCTAAGCTTTCTGTGACTCATCAAACTCCGTTATTATAATGCTATGATTCTCTGCCTTTATCTTGTGCCTCTCTCTCTCTCTCTCTCTCTCTCTCTCTCTCTCTCTCTCTCTCTCTCTCTCTCTCTCTCTCTCTCTCTCTCGTAAAGGCTCCCAGCATCTTAATAAAAATACTGCTTCCAAAAGGGCAGAGTGAACTCAGTTATTACATGCGTATACAAGGTACCCACAACACTTAACTAGCTCCTGTCATTGTATCATTTTCCACCACACTTGCCTGATGTTATATAACCAATCATTTTTGCACATTTTACACAGTTAAATGTATTTCCCCTCTCGTATTCCATACCTATTATCAATTCAGAAGGAATGAGGTTATTTTAGAATTGATGAGAATGAAACAAATTGTCTATAAAAGACACTCTGTCACAAGATAGGTCACTTTCCTATATGAATTTCATAAACAGGGGAACAAGGATGCAACAAGTGAAACGTCAGTTTGAGCATGGACCATAAAGGATTTGAGAGAGTTCAAGAGCTTCAGTAGGTAATTATATACTCGTTTTTTCGAAACGAATACATAAATATTGCAAACGCCAAAGTTGACTTTTTACGTGAACGAATGTATTCTAAGTCAAAATACTTACAGTGGATCATTAGCCTCCGTTAACAGAACCTCCGACATACCTGCAAGGACGTCAAATGGTTAGAAACTACAAGCTGATGGTAATGATGCCAATAAGAATAATATTTAAACCATTTCAGCAATGACGGTTACTTTAAGGGAGAATAATAACGAAATATGATAACAGATAGGTAAAATTAGTAATATTGTAACACTTCAGTCTATGAATGCAATACAATATATAAATACAGTATGTATATATATATATATATATATATATATATATATATATATATATATATATATATATATATATATATACATATATATATATACATATACATATACATATATAAAATATTATGTATATATATGTATATATTTTTTTTTTAACTTACACTGATATTTTTATATTCACAACTACACAGGCACACATATGGTATAATGTCCAATTCACTGTAACTTGGGAATAAGTTGCAACCAAGTGCTTCGTCACCAGTAAGGATTCAAACCACTTTCTGGTTTATAAACAACGATGTTCAGTGACTTTTGGCCTATGAGTCATCAAGAGAGGTATTATATATATATATATATATATATATATATATATATATATATATATATATATATATATATATATATATATATATATATACTGACTTTGGCCAATGAATCATCAAGAAAGGTATTTTATATATGTATATATATGTATAATATATAACCATAAATATGTCTAAACGAAGGAACCTAAAATAATTCAATTTTACGCTAAAGCGTTCTTAATTACATAAAAATTTCTCTTCTCGTTACAGAATCAAAGGCGTAACCACATAAATACTTATGACGCAGCGGTACCACGAATGTAATTGTGGCTGGGATGAGAGAATGCACAAGACCTACTCATACTTCCTAAACTCAAAAACTCTCGTTGACCACATGGCACATGAAGGTATGTTACCGCATGAACTACTTGGTGTCTTATGCCGGCTCTTATGTAGCAATAGAGGACGACCCCGTCCCCATATCGCCGAACGAGGCTAGAAAACCAATTAGCAATAATTCAGTTTGAGGCATTCTCCTGTTAGGGAGCAACGCAAAAGCAGCCTTCACGGTTTGCGCACTCTTTTCGATGCCGGCGAGCGCCTGAACCGAGTAAAAAATGATTAGTAATTATAACAAAAAGGTAGGTACATCAGTTATTATTAAAAAGAAGCTGAAATGTTACTCTCGATTATTTTCGGGCTAATGAGCCATCTCTTTTTTTATCAGAGTTAATTGGAAAATAACGATCAATAGCGATTAACCTCTTTTAGAATCTAATGACACGGTATAGTGTGCTTTTTTTCAGGTTGAAGCCTTACCGAGCCGCACTGCACGCACGGTGTAATGAGGGACGCACAAAGTATCATCAACAATGAGGCAAACCAAGAAGCAGTCTTTGGCAATGCTGACAACAGCCATCTGATGGCATTATAAGGCCAAGTCATACATGCATAAACAAGTCACACACACATAACACACACACACACACATATATATATATATATATGTATACTGTATGTATGTATATATATATATATATATATATATATATATATATATATATATATATATATATATGATGAGAAACAGACAGATAAAGAGTGAACAATTAAGTAAATCGTGATCCTCCCACATCCAATAAAGTCTTGGAGTTATTCAGCTAAGTAAATGGAAGAAGGACGTGACGCTTCCTTTACAACTGCCCTCAAAAAGAAAGCCTCTAATAATGGGGGGCTTTGGTCTGGAAATTAAGCAATTGCTATCACTACATGCAGCTACTGTTTCGTGAAGAACCTTCTATGTATAACATGGTATCCTCCCACAAATATACCTTGTGACATCAGCGACAGCAACGGTAAACTAAGGAAAAGCAAAATCCTGCGTCCATGGCATTTGCTGCCAAGGATATGACTCAGATACTATGCTTGTAATTCCAATTGCAAAGAAGTATTACCAAACAAAATTTAGAAATCTCTCATACATCCTACACACACACACACACACACACATATTAAGCATTCACATGTACAAGTACTTACTTTGACGGCAGTGCAACACGCGAAGAAACTCTAGGAATGATAAAAATGGATAAAAAAAAAAAAAAAACTGGCAGAACAACGGTTTCACACACGAAATCTCTGGTCGTGTCTGGAAAAGCAAAGATTGGTCGTGACCTTTAAAACAGTCGTAACTTCAAGCACCACACACTCCTTCGCTTATGCTGAAGATTCTTGAATAGTTACCAATCAAGCCTCGAGAGAAAATAACACAGGACAGACATACGTTTATGTAAAGTTGCACGCATAAATTTAAGAGTGTTTACTGTCACACGCAAAATACGTGTATTTAATTGTATACACAAAGAATATTCGCATCCAAACCGCATACATAAGAGCTGGCTTCGCCTAGAACATACACGTGGTCGGTATGAAACAAGAATTCTACCCTTAGCGATTTTATGGGGTTTAAGTACACGGTTGTTCGCCATAAAATAAGAAAAAGAGAAATTTAGAAAGTTGTTTTCCAATTTTCGTTGTACATTAACATATACTGAGTGCTTTTATCATTTATTCAGTTCACCCTGCATAATAATAATGAGGATGCAACTATTATTATTATTATTATTATTATTATTATTATTATTATTCTAAACCCATAACGTACTACCATTTGCTATAAACATAACAACTCAAAAATATCTATTAGCCAATGCTCTGATGTCTTAGTAAAAAAAATGACGAACCGAAAAACGCAGTAAGCAAAAACGCCTCACACAAAATATACCATCGCTAACAATGACACACACCACATATTTTCAAGAAGCACAGTATATCTCATTTACGACCTAGACTTCCCGACTTTCCAGTCACATTTTATGAGGTTTTAAAACCAGAATCTACCTTCATATTCGAACGCGTTTTCGAATCGTTTGCAGACCAAGGACGGAGAAACCATCCCCCACAATAACAGAAGGTCTTGGAAGAACCAACAAAGGCTAGGTCAGAACAGCAACAAGCACACCAACAAAAGCAACAAGCGCCGCAACATCTGCCTCCCTGACAGTCATAGCAATAACGGCAGCAACGAGATCAGAGAACGAGCAGGTTTGGCTACGTGGAAAATGGCTACCTCCCCGCTGGGCCGACATGCACAGAAATAAAAAAGATGGAAATCGGGAACCGTCTGGTCTGAACCCTGAGCAAGGTTATACCCATAAAACCCGGTTGGAACACAGGGGCCTTACCTTCCCAGGTCTGCGTAAGTGGCCAACGGCTCGGTTTTTTACCTGCATGGCCGCGCCATTAAGTTAACTGAACCCGACCAGGAATTTGAAATGCATCGCTAACAATAAGAACGATGCAGCAAATCACGCAATTAGAACCAATTAAAACAAGCGATGGGAAGTGCATAACGCTCTGAGGCCCGTCATCAAACGACATTAGATGTAGAGTATCATAATAAAATTAGATTCTTACGATACGAAATGAAAATCTGGTCTACCTTCAGCTTAATACTGCCATATCGTTTATGAATATGCATACCACATTCAAACAATAAAGGAAAATAAAGACAAGGTAAGATCAGGCACAAAGAGCATGAATACCTGGATACCTTCCTTGACAGCGGGTTCCGGCACTGGGTAAACTCGGCTCCAGACAAAGAACATCAGCAGCTTCTTTTGTGAATGAATTTCTCTTAAATCACTCAGACGATCAGCTTGGATCTCCAGTCCTAACTAAGTTGCGTACATGTTATCTGTGACTGGTCAGTAATAATAATAATAATAATAATAATAATAATAATAATAATAATAATAAGTTCTACTACCGTTACTATTTTCAATGTTCCTGTCACTGCCTGTCACTGATATTTTTGTAGTATTACAACTACCAATATTGTTAGTAACGCAGGGTTAAAACGGATGAATATTTATAACGAATGATTAACGGTCACTGACACCAACCATAATATGGTCAGTAAGAACTGAAGACGACTACAAGAATAACAGAAAATGATAGCTTATTCGACGTACACTTATGATAATTCCTGTTCTTTTTTCTATGGATCTGCGCCAACTCTCAGACTTCGACAGAGCACAAATTTCCGCGTAACTTCACGTGAGCTGCTCGTATCACAGGAAATAAGACACTTCTGCGGAAGATTGAGATGGAATGAAGGTGTTCCTCAAGATGTCTTGCAAGTCACTGTAAACACTAGGGAGACACATTTTTTCTTGAATAAAACTGAGCAAAAATAGCATTCGCGAATACTAAAGCTCTGTGAAGACGCCTGGAAACATGTGGTGAAAATAGTATGTGGTTATGTGACGTACATTTTTCTGGCAGGACACTGGATATATCCCTCAGAGCATCTGCGATGATTTGGTAAGGGTATCCTATGTCAACGTAAAGCCAATGACAGCTGCGACATCATGGGATTTTCCGAGTTACTGTATACTGTTGGGAGAACACTCATGTAACGTGTTTCTGATTCAATGTAAAATAAATAATGTTCATTCAGCTACCTTTAGTAAATATTACAAAGCTTCTGCTGAACTTCGGTCAAGAGAGAGCCAGACAAGTTCAGTGACCGAGTATCTGGTTGAGCAAGTATCTAATAATCTGATGTCAAGGGCACCCACTAAATTACTGGAAAGATTAGGGGAAAACAGTCATCCTTTTCCATGACCATAAAAGACAGATACTTTATTGTTTTTTTTTTTTAATCATGCCACACAGCTTTTAACAGGAAAGTGTTTTCTACTTAAACTGGCTGTCCTTGTGAGCAGACATAATATATTCATATATATTTTAGCAAATACCATTATCATAAGTAAAAGGATTTAGCTTTCCTTAGTATTTAGGTGACTTACAAAAGTAAGGACTATTACACGGGAGCTAATACTTTGCATATTAAGGAGTGGGTAAAATTTGAATACTGTATCTGTGTAAGTAAGTGGTTCTTTTACTGTTTATGTAATTTCTATTTCGCAAAAAATTTTAATTTTTGAATACGGAAGTGGACGGCTAACCTAGATTAAATATCATTTTTTAACTTTCCACGTGCACTCAAACTTTAGACTGTTTATAGGCCCGAAATGAAGCCTTTTAAGGGGGTAAAAAATGAAATAGATAAAAAAATATAAACAGATATGAATAGATTAAACAAAAGCCATAGAGGAAATAACACCATCCATTGAAAATCAATAAAGGGAGAATGAAAATAAACCTGAAATAAAGGAGTATTAAAGTAAACAAGAATAAAGCACTGATTTTATTAGAAACAAATGCAACAGTCGATCTACTAAATTTTGAGAATTAACTAAATTAATTCCAACAAATAAAACAGATATAAAAAAGTAAAGAGGCAAATGAAATCTTACGGCATTAATAATTTCAAAGGCAAGGAACCGCGGTAACTAAAGCCCCCGGGGCTATAAGAAACACTATAATAATACACCGCCGAGATGAGGCAAAAAATGGCTCATAAAAAATTACATAAAAGAAAACTCCGCAACGGTATAAACAGATGCGGTGAATAAACAAGCGCGCGCAAACACCATCCAGAGTCCATTACCAACACATTATTGAAATAATAAAGGGGACGTTGCGTCACCACTCAGCAACGTATAAGCTCTTGCAAAACTGGATATTCAAGACCTCACACACAAAAAGCCGTTGAGATCTAGCTAGAAAGGAAAATCCCAGAGGATAAGCGCATCCTGCATCTCATCTTGAATCCGCAGTTGATATCCTTCGGATATCTGATGACACTCTCCACTTATTACTACTTATTTTTATCCCAGCTGCGAGGATGTCGCATTAATAAGCGTGCTCTTGTCACTGGGGCTGGCTGGGACGCTGGAGTCAGAAGGTGACGACCGTAATTAAGTAGATAACGATCGGGTGGCCCCAGGTGAGGATTGGGCAGAGGTCAGAGGTCTTTAGTATAAAACATTTCGTGACCTCTCGAGACCGCACTCATAAGTAAGCCTTCTCTCTCTCTCTCTCTCTCTCTCTCTCTCTCTCTCTCTCTCTCTCTCTCTCTCTAAACAGTGAACACACTAATGGATACACACACAGAGATATATATATATATATATATATATACTGTATATATATATATATACTGTATATATATATATATATATATATATATATATATATATATATATATATATATATATATATATATATATATATATATATATATATATATATATATATATATTTGCCTGAAATGAATCACAGACACAAAATTTCATTACATTCTCCAGCACGGAAAAAAAAACTACAATTCAGCTTTCCTGGCAGAAAAGAAATTCAGATGACACAGATGCATAACAATGTAGCAATTTGAAGAGCATAAAATCTTAGTGGCATCAAATATAAAGAAAGGCATTTCCTCATTCCCCGAGGGCACCAGAACTTTATAAATGATTGTGTTTGTTCCGGTGAATTTAAATACCTGTAAAATACACAAAAATTATACCTAAAAAAACAGTTAATGATGGTGAGCAGAGGAAGAGGATGCAGATTTCTTGCGTGAAACAGGCCATTAGTGAGGAAATTTCTCTTCTGGAAGTTAGTAATGATAATCTAAGCAATAAAAACTCTTTATTTGTTCTTTATTTGCAAGATCAACTGGAAAACCAGTCGGTGAGGTAAAGCCTTACAATCATGGAAGGCCTTTAATCCCCCGCGGAAAAGAAATCACTACTGTAGCCTGCAAGATCATTGCAACATCGGAATAAACAAAGAAAAATAAATAACAGATAAATAAGTAAAAAAAATAAATAAGCAGTCATTGAGGTATTCCTGCGTATGGCCTTGCTTGTGATTTCACTCAGCAATCATACTCTGCATAAGTGCACACGAACATATCAGCAACTTTCGAATGATTTTCTTGAATGACATTCAGATTTTGAACACAAACAATGATACATATTCAGTGGCCACAAGGACGTGTCAGTCGGAAAGACAATATTTGAGTACGGTTGACCAATGTCCGAGAAAAAAAAAAAAAGCATCAGTAGGCTTCGTTTACCTCAGAGGTAAACCTATTTGACCGTAAAGTCTACAGCTTAAATAGGCAAATGCCATATCAAGTGGTTAGTATTTTAAACAAAATAATATAAGCCAGTATCATGGATGATGGCATAGATTTTAAATTCAACATATGAAAGGTGGTATATTTTGCTTTTCGGATAACATCATTCGTGTAAAAATCGAAATAAAAACATTCTTCGTTATCAATAGCATACAATTTCCGTGTGTGTGTGTGTGTGTGTGTGTGTGTGTGTGTGTGTGTGTGTGAGAGAGAGAGAGAGAGAGAGAGAGAGAGAGAGAGAGAGAGAGAGAGAGAGAGAGAGAGAGATAATGTCGATATTGCATCAAAATCAGCCGTGGTTTTATATTCACAGCGGTGAAATTTCTGTTATTGTAAAGCTTTGCTCTTGAACTATAGCGTCACCATCAGTAATATATATCCAAGCCATTGAAAAGGCCGGAAGACACAGATAATATGTAGACATTTCACCGTAGTAACAGCTACCTAGGATCTGGTTATCTGTTGTTTTGAATAAATGGCAGGTGTAAAATGAACGGCGTTGTATAAAAGTAACTGTAAATGCCATGTCAAGAAAATCATTCTTGCAAACTTATACTGACAAGGCAATATTCTTTGGACTCAAACTTTGGAATAATCTATGTATAAAACCACATATAGCATATTACCGTTGTTCCTAAATAAATAAAAAAAAAAAAAACATCAAGTATATTTTTAAACAAATTTTTAAAAACTTTTATTTATTGTACTTTTAAACAGGCCATACTACTTTGGTCGTAGAGGAATGAAAATGAATTGTGTAAATATACAATTTCATCATACGTCGTATCCGTGGACTTTGCAAATCAGCCTTTAGAACAAACCAGACGAATTCGAATACAAATAATACGGTGAATATCTTCAGACCGAGAGAGAGAGAGAGAGAGAGAGAGAGAGAGAGAGAGAGAGAGAGAGAGAGAGAGAGTGTATGCGGATTATCGTGTCTGGAGGCCCAGTTCGTGATGTTGCCAAAAACCTCTAATTACTGGCGGTAACTATTACCCGCCTACTCCCTTGACCCATCCAACACACTTCAATACCAGCCAAAGATCGTTTAGTTTTTCTTCTTTTCCTTTCCTTAGCAATAAAGTACTAAATTTTTTTATTCTACGAGAAAAAAAAAATGCTCGATCGTCTCGACAACGGTAACAAGAGATAAATGTGAAGTGCTGTATGACTTCCTTCTTGAGACCTGAAACAATGCCTACCATGAAGATATTACGTGTGTTCGTGTGTTTTTGTAGTATACACATACATACAGTACAAAGACGGATATGTATGTATATGTAATGGCAAAGGTTGACAGCTAACGTAGAAATGGTAGTCTTAATATAAATGCAAAAACTCGTTATAATACTGATCACTTTATTGTAGAGGCGCTTCGTTACATCCAGACAACATAGTAGGTCTAAAAGTTTGATATATATATAAAAGATGTTTACTTTATATTTACATACACTCAGAAGAAAATCAGTTAATTAATGATAAAAACTGATAAAAAGCTTTGACAACAACAAACATTAAACCAAGCAGAGAAGAAAAGAACTGTCATCGCCTTAAAATCATTTGTTTTCGACAGTGGATTTCAAACCTGACCTACAGGCAAAAATAATTATGGTCCTTTATCTTTGACTGAGAAGGCCTGGCCAGCCAGCTACCAGTCCGTGTTGGCCTCCCGAAGGTTTCCCCAGATGTTGGTCGTAAGAAACCCAAAGAGCTACCCTAGTAAGTAAAGTAAAACCTTTAATTTAAAAATTGTCATCATTATTTCCTCTCTCTTTTTTTTTGGAAGATTTTTATTAAGAGAGTAAGGTGAATCTCATTTTCATTTGCTACTAAAAAAAATTATAGTTCTACGTTTGCTATCCAAATTCTGTAAGACTTCCAGCACGTATCTCGAAAACCCAGAAATGTATTATCGACATGCATTTTATATAATAAGAGCATACTACACATGGGGGTTTGCCATGGGTCCTCCTCTGTCGATGCCTGTAAACAGATACACAATACACACACACACACACGCACACACACACACATATATATATATATATATATATATATATATATATATATATATATATATATATATATATATATATATATAATATACTGCTCATTCATGTCTATAACTAATATATCTGCAAACGTGCAATTTCCAATTTTGTAAATTTTATTCCCCACCGCTACAAGAAAAACATTTACCAATTTGAGATGAAACCTTAGTGAAAACTAAATAAGAAACTAAGGTCTTCCCACGGGGATTTCAGAGAATGCTTGCCTCCTACTTCCCGTTAGAATAACATCTACATAAGCCCCATGACAACAACTCCGGAGTGAACCCAGGACCAATCACGCCCCCTCCCGCCGTATTCACCCCCTAAATCCCCGTTGTGAACGTCCTGGGGGTTTTAACCAAATCCTCCTCTCCTTGTTACGCATAACAGGTGTAACAGGAAGCCGATGAAGAGCGATAAGAACAAATAAACACCCGAAGAGAAGAAGAACGAAAGAAACGGCAGCTCGACCTCCAGGGGCCTTGATATGGCCAGATACCATTAGGAGTTTCGGGGCACCTCGGGCTAAATACCCCCTCGGGGCCCCTTGTTCGGGTTCAGTGAGGGCGTCTGAGGGCGACTTGGCACAATGAAGGATATCCTTGGGGCGACTTAGAGAATCAGTCTTATCTTTCCAGGTGGGGTCGTTGAAGAGAGAGAGAGAGAGAGAGAGAGAGAGAGAGAGAGAGAGAGAGAGAGAGAGAGAGAGAGATGGTCTGAATCTAATGAAGCAGACAATAGAAGATAATAATAACGGAAAGGAAAGTGCACCACTGATATCCACTAATGACAAACATTAAAGTGACAAATAATTCTGAATGTTTTCTGTAGTCAAGCTGATAAAAAACAAGTAAAAAATGCGCCAAAGTTTCTTTGGCGCAATCGAGTTTTCTGTACAGCGTATAATCAAGGCCACCGAAAATAGATCTAAGGCCACCGAAAATAGATCTAAGGCCACCGAAAATAGATCTATCTTTCGGTGGTCTCAGTATAATGCTGTATGGGCCGCGGCCCATGAATCTTTGACCACGGACCGGTGGTGGCCTGTCCTATATCATTGCCAGATGCACGATTATGGCCAACTTTAACCTTAAATAAAATAAAAACTACGAAGGCTAGAGGGCTAGAATTTGCTATGTCTGATGATTGAAGGGTGAGTGATCAACATACCAATCTGCAGCCCTCTAGCCTCAGTAGTTTTCAAGATCTGAGGGCGGACGGACAGAAAAAGCCGGCACAACACTTTTCTTTTATAGAAAACTAAAACTGCTGAAATATCACGAGAACAGAAGTAAGAATGAGTTACTTGTAGAAAGATGAAATATAGAAAATGAAATAACACACTGGCCTATGGAGTGTACTTTCCAAAACTTTAGCATATCAGTGCAATGCAAAAATTAATCGCAAGTCTTAAGTCCCAAAATTAATGGACATTTTTATTTAATTAAAGAGGATTCTACAACTTTCCTTGCATTAAACTTGTGACATTAAAATTGTTCACAAACAAAAAGTTAATAGTTATAAATAATTTCCTTGAGAATACATCTTCCACACAAACACACAAGAACACCCAAAATGAGACAAATTATGAAGCTCAAACGACGGGGGCTAGTAGCTACCCTCATCTTGGGAAAATACGGGAGCGATAAACTGTGAGAGAAAAAATGACGGGAATTCCTTTGATTAACGCACGGAGGATCTCGGTGACCCTCATGGCGGTCCCTGCGAGTCCCTCTCCTCGGGGGAATAAATAAGAAGAAAAAGTTATATTTTTAAAATTTGGTTGCATTCCACCTCTAGAGGATGATGTTCCTGAAGTGCAAATCGGGTTGTATTCTTACTTTAGAGGATGATATTTCTCAAGTGCGAATCAGGTTGTATTCCTAGTTTAGAGGAGGATGTTCCTCAAGTGCAATTCATCTTGTATTCTAACTTTGGAGGATGATGTTCCTCAAGTGCAAATCAGTTTGTATTCCAACTTTGGAGGATGATGTTCCTCGAACGCATATAAGCTTGTATTCCAACTGTGAAGGATGATGTTCCTCAAGCTCATATCAGCTTTTATTCTACCTTTGGAGGATGATGTTCCTCAAGCGCATATCAGCTTTTATTCTACCTTTGGAGGATGATGTTCCTCAAGTGCAAATCAGTTTGTATTCCAACTTTGGAGGATGATGTTCCTCAAGTGCAAATTAGATTGTATTCCTACTCTATAGGATGATATTCCTCAAGTGCGAACCAGGCTGTATTTCAACTTTAGAGATGATATTCGTCAAGTGCGATCCACAAATACTTTAAGGACATTCATGAAACAAATTTTTAAATAAAAAGGACAAAGTAACATGATAACAGAAATAATTTTCTATCTTATTCAAATTTGAAGATAAATAGAAAAAAGAAAATCCTCAGCAATACACGCAAATCTGAACAGTATATAATCTTATCCTGGAATATAACCAAAATAGAAAACTCATTAGTTACTAATCGATGCATAATCAATATGGACCAAAAATTAAAGCATAGAGAAATCAGTAACGAATTAATATCTTTTAGTAATCAGCACGGGAATGACAGGATTACAAATAAAGTAAACGCTAGGCTTATCGTAACATCTACAGTGAGGCGCATAAATGTGCAAAAAAAAGACAGAAAACTAAGAAAAATTATAGCTCTGGCGTCGCATTTTCTTTCAAATGACATAGAGGGTCTCCTTACGCCAAGTGCTACAGGAAAAATAATTCACCAAACTTGAAAATAATTCGAAAGAATAACTGCGCTCCTTGAGAAAACTTTATTTTGTGAATTTTTTCTTTTTCAAAACCCGCATTTTCAGTTGTAATAATACAACATATATATATATATATATATATATATATATATATATATATATATATATATATATATATATATATATATATATATATATATATATATATATATACACACACATGAAAGGTGGGAACAAACACCTCTATTTTCCTGAGACCGTTCACCGTTTTAGTTTCTTATCTCCTGAAAAAAGTCTTTACGGTTGAAACCAACACCAAACTGTAAAATAAATGACTGCATTTATAAATAGCTGAAAAAAACAGCTAGAGCGTGTTACGTAGCCTCACCAAGTCTGAAAATTACTGAACTGCATAACATGGTTAAAAATGCTTGATGCTTGCTTGCCAAAATTGTGCTGCCAAGCACTCAACTTCAACAATGTTCAGTTGTTTATAATACAAGCATTGCAATTGTTACTTCTAGAACATTAACATCTGATATGTTATATATAATTTTTTATGAATGACTTTATTCGATTACTTAAGATCGTTTCGAATTTCCCGGCGTCCTAAAATGGAAAGGGGAATATGGACTTGGTAGGTAGATTCGACAACAACAACAACAATAATAATAAAAATAGTTATTATAATAACAATTGTATAAATTCCAGAATGTACACTGAGTACAGTCTCAAGCAAATCCATCAGTAAGAAAATAAATAATAGACAGTCGAAGTAACAGGCTTTTTTTTTTCTTTTTTTCTTTTTTTTTTTTTGTCCGGTGGTCAAAGGACACGATAAGGTTCGTGACACTTCAGCAGTGAAACGGAACTTGAAAAACTTTATTCCAAAGGTGATAGACTACACCTCCGCAATAACTCTCACGAACGTGTTCTCAAGGCAACGAGAGAGAGAGAGAGAGAGAGAGAGAGAGTGTTTTAAGAATTTTGTATTAATCTCTCTTTAAGAGACCATAAACATGCACACACATTATATATATATATATATATATATATATATATATATATATATATATATATATATATATATATATATATATATATAATGGTTTTACCAGTGTACCTTGAAAACGTGCTGAAATAACACGAAAGCGATTGGTACCTCTTTCTTTCATTTTTCCTGGGGCCTCAGCTGAATTCACTGTCATTACACGTATCTCTCTCTCTCTCTCTCTCTCTCTCTCTCTCTCTCTCTCTCTCTCTCTCTCTTATATATATATATATATATATATATATATATATATATATATATATATATATATATTTATATATATAGTGACAATAAATTCAGCTAAGGCCACACGAAAAATAAAAGAAAGAAGTACCAAGGGCTTTCGATTTATTTCAACACGTTTTCAACGTACAATGAGGAAAACAGTGAAAGCGACCTAAAAAGTAAATATAAAAACAGAAAAAATAACTTTGAAAAGATTTAGAATCACGGAAGCGAGTTAGAACCAGTACAGTAGGCAGAGACAGCCATATATAAACCTTCCATTCCCTTTCGGTGTACACTCGCATGAAGAATACCGTAACCTTCGAGTTCCCGCTAAACCAGGAAGAAGGCTTTAGCAGGTGGACAGGGGGCAAAAAGGGCTATGTCAAAGCAACGCCCGTTTGGGAAGTTGTTTCTTACCATAAGGTCGCAGAGTCAACTTGTTTCTCACGCCAACCTCAACCCGTTTCACTGGACCAGGAACGGCCCACCCACCACCTATCCGTCACTGGACATAATGTGTCTAATGGCATTACGCCGAGGCGTGATCGTCCGAGTTTTACTGTTGATTGACCTGGAGTTACGTTCGCATACGTAAGCCATTTACACTGAAGAGAGCTGGGAATGCAGACGCTCTAAACAGAAACTACTGTAACTATTTCTAACCATTTAGATTAATTCAGCAGCCCGTAAACCAAATACAAATATATTGGCCCAAACGTGAAGCAGACAAATTCAGAAATAAAATAATATAATGTAATGTAAATATACAATACAACGCACTACAGAATAATATTATTATATTTTAATAAACGCCTAATTCCACTTTCACATACGACAGAAATATAAGTGAAACGTCTTTTTCAGTATCCGGTACTCGAATTTTCTATCACGAAGTTGACCCATATGTCAGTTTCTGACCGTACCCCGTGGTATGTTGTATGTCATATACGCATTGCATGTATTTATGTATGTGCAGGTACATGAGACACGTCAGGGAGGAATATTTAATCGTTCTTCCTCATAAAAATTCGTATCACTTGAAGTTTGTAGAAATGTATCACAAGCGCCATGAAAGCACATAAATGCATTTTATGTTAATAGGGATATTTTAGTGGAAAATAGAAAATTCATTTTGGAAAAATACATAGAACCATTACAACAAGTACCACCAACACGTGCTTAAACAGACTTTGTTAACTGTTCAGTATAACCTGGTACTGTATGTGTACTTTGCTCAAACAGGCACTGAAATATGGGAATATAACGGCTAAATCCAAGTATAACTGTTCGTCTGCGACGATAAAAATGTTAAATGGTGAAGTAAGTTCTCTCTCTCTCTCTCTCTCTCTCTCTCTCTCTCTCTCTCTCTCTCTCTCTCTCTCTCTCTCTCACACACATATTGAGTTTGGTCTTCCTTTGTTGATTATACATATATATATATATATATATATATATATATATATATATATATATATATATATATATATATATATATATATATATATATATATATATATACATACACACACACAACATATCTATATAATAAATATGCAATATATATAAAACCTGTCACTTCATTTACTAGATATATATGTATTTGATAAGGAAACACACTTTCAATTGTACAGATTCGAAGATAAGAGGGAATTCAGGCTACTGCAAATAATATTTGAAATTGAAATAATGACAAATATATATATATTTATATATATTCATCACGTTCCATATTTTCGTGATTCAGCTATACATAAATTTGTATGTATGTATATATATATATATATATATATATATATATATATATATATATATATATATATATATATATATAAAGGAAGACCAAACTCAATCCTCAGTCAACAAAACAACCCGAAGGTCAAGAAGGTGTGAACGCTTACTGTATAATCTCTTAATACATCTAGTCGTTATCTTACTGAATTGGCTATTTTAAAAGTATAGATTTAATTATAATGGAAGTACAAAAAAAATTTATAATTAAGAAATTCCATTTTTCTGTCATTAATTACAATATACTTCAAAAACCATTGTAAAAACCTGTGGTATCCTGTCATAAGCTAGCGCACCTGTACCCTTTACCTGTACGAAACCGCCCGCCCACCCCACCTCAACCTGGGCCCACGCATACCCTTCAGATTCCAACTTCCACCGAACCAAAGATAAACAACAACAGGAAAAATTGTCCTTCACCCACAGACGTCAAACGAACCACGAAGGGGCCTGAGGGCGGAGAGAGAGAGAGAGAGAGAGAGAGAGAGAGAGAGAGAGAGAGAGAGAGAGAGAGAGAGAGACTGGAGGTGGAAGTTGTATTTGTAGATTAACCTCATAACATTCCACCTCCTCAAGACACCTGGAGCCTCCTTCACCGCCTCCCACTATATGCTCTAATTGGGTGTGAGGTCCGTGATCGACAGACAAGGTACAGAGGCAGAAAGAAGTGGACGTAAAATCGTCCTTATAAGTTACGGATGAATCACCACTTATTCTTCTTTTTTTCAAAACCACTACTCAAAAGCGGCATCGTAAATATTATAATAATAATATTAAACGGCACCAAACTTAAACAGCGTTTGTTTTTATCTGCCATTAAACCCCCACATTTAAATTTCGTTACTAACCGCTGCGACCACACCCATCATATTCTTCGAACAAGCACACACACACACAGAGAGAGAGAGAGAGAGAGAGAGAGAGAGAGAGAGAGAGAGAGAGAGAGAGAGAGAGAGAGAGAGAAAAGGTCGAATTAGTTCGAACTTCATCCAGAAAGGGGAAATTAATAAAAGAAAATCCTTTGAAAATTGGCGAGAATGAAATTCCCAATCACTTTCCTATACCAAAACAGGGCATTGGTCCAACACACAAGCATTGCAATCTTATGAAACCAGTCACACACAAAAGGAAAGGAAAGGAAGGGAAACCTGGGGGAAACACGGAGAGATCGAGATAAACAGCAGTACCGGAGGAGGCGGATGGCCGCCTGGAGAGGACGGTGGGGGTAGGGTGACTTGGCAGTGGGGTGGGAGTGGGCGGCAGGTGTGATGGCCATACCAAGTGGAGGGGTGGTTAAGCAAGTCAGTTGAATCAGCTGAGGTGAGGCTCATGGGAAACTGACTTTCGGAAATAGATATGTCCTAACTCTTGCCGAAGGGAATTTCTCTCGCAATGCAAGTCTATGAGAAGGTCGAACACAGGCGAGGAGAGTAACAGTTCCTTATTATATTGCACTTACTTGAAACTGAACCTTTCGCTCTTGAAAGAAAAGAGAAATCACACGAATTCCACTTTTTCTCTCGGAAAACGCATTCCAAGAAACCGCTTTTCCTTCGGGTTGCAAGTGAGCGTTCAAGAAGTGCCGCTTTTTTTTTTTTTTCAAACTGAAGCGTCCGAAATGGGACGCAGGCTATCACACGAAATGACTTTCAAAAACTGAAATTAACTTTATCTTCTCAAACACCTAAAAGGCAGAGGAGAACAGCTTACCTCCCAAGCTTTTTTTCCAGCCCATGGCGACTATCCAACACTATCCACGTGGTGCGGTCAAACCAACTCGTCCAGGCACGAAACTGCGCGTGTGAGGCTGTGAATCCGTAACTGAAGGAACTTTCTTATCCCAACACCAGGGGGCAACTCGCCGCCGACGTATGCCACCGCTAAGAAAATCCACTTTCCCTTTCCCTTTCCCTCCTGCTCCATCAAAATTTTTTGTCTCTTCTGACCCTCATAGGCCGAGCATAAGAACCAGAAACAGTAGGTGGCAACGATAAAGGAACAGGGGTGTCACTTCAGTTTCGTTAACGAAATCGACGGTGGGTCTTCCGAGGTCACACTGAGATTCGTCCAAGGCAAGTCACTTGTCCACTTCTCTTCTGACGCAATGGAATATGAAACATGAATATAGATGCATACCCGTCTTCGCCTTTCCAATGCAGGAAGGCAGAGGATATATTAATTTTCATGAAGCAAAGTGTTATTGCCGTGACGTCAATACGAAAATGCTGGATTACTTGCCTTAGAAAATCGCTTAAAATAGGAAAATGACAAAATTGTCAAAAAAAATCCTACGGATACACCACCCACTTCCTAATCCGTCCCAAGCCGAATACGGATTTATAATACAAAAATATGGTAACGCTGGAATAGTAGAGAATGTTTTCGTTCTTAATCTAAGGTATTTTCAATACTGATGAACAAAATGTTACCAACTCCTTTTACGTTCTTCATCGTGAAAAAGGAAGGCATAACAAAATACTGACTACATACACTCATGGAGCGAAGTTAATCAGACAAATATCACGTACCCAAATTAAAGATAGCATTTCTTAGAACAGCCATTTTCGGGCAATTACTTTCAAACACCAAGTATTTTATTAAAAATGAAAGCGACTGATTCTTATCGATAATTTGGGGTATATATATTATACTGGCTGATAGCAAGATTTGAGTCGAGGTGAATCTCGTAAGAGGCGAAACAAAGTAGCAAAAAACTTATAAAAGACTTGAAGTGTCTATGGAAAACAAGGTGAAAATGAACGAGGGATGTTGGGTCAGTTATTCTACCACGCACTGCAGTGTACTCCCACACGCACACACACACACAAATATATATATAATATCAATAATTGTTTCTCTATACACATTTCAATGTAAATTTTAACTAGTTTATCCTTTCCGCTCTATATCTAATATTAATATCAATCTTAATATTAAATGAACCTAAAACCAATTTTAACAAAGTTCTGACCGTAGAGAATAAAACAGAGGAACCCAAATGGGATTCTCTCCCCTTATCAGAGGGACGATCACGCATATCATTGTTGTGGAGACAAGTAATATCTCTTGCGGACCAAAAAGCTACAGGAGGTTTTACAGCAGATGACCTTCGCTGGGACTGATTTAATCATAAACAGGGAAGAGAGAGAGAGAGAGAGAGAGAGAGAGAGAGAGAGAGAGAGAGAGAGAGAGAGAGAGAGAGAGAGAGAGAGAGAGACGGGGGGAGGGGGGGATTCATATGTTAAACAATTTCACAATTCAAAGTAAAAATCAGTTACTGAGAGATATATATGAAATTCAGTCAACAACTTATAATAATAAGACAATTTTACTGTGTGTCATCTTCCCTGCTCCTCATCACTGATTTACAGTATTAAAATCCTACAACTAAAAGGAAAAAGGAAACAAACAAACAAAAACTTTGCAGCTGAACTCTCCTCAAACGGTTACTGGCTCTTCTGTTTGCAGCGTCAAAATTCACTCTCTTCAACATCTTTTAAATGTGAGCGGACTTCTTTTACCATTTCAGAATAATGTACTTGCTTTAAATTTGCATTAATAATATATATATTATATATATATATATATATATATATATATGTGTGTGTGTGTGTGTGTGTGTGTGTGTGTGTGTGTATGCGTGTGTGTGTGTGTAATGGTAAAACATACCTGACAAATAAACACAATTTTAAGTTACCACAGTTTGATTGTGGTACATTTAGGCTAATAATGCTACTACTGCGTAACATATAATACTGTATATTGATTACAGAAATATAATTAATACTACATGGTTAGCCTTGTTTGCACAATATTATTCTTTATAATTTTCAACATGCAGCATAAAGTTGGTCAACATGTACACATAAACACAATTAGAAACCTACTCTTACGATAATTACATGTATTACAATCACAGTCATGAAATCCACAGTACAATAATCAACTTTATAAAAAAGAAATCTTTGCCGCAGTGGTTTTATTTAAGCATCACACGAAAGAATTCGATAACATGGCGGGAAATAAGACTAAACGAAGCTTAAGACTCGTCACTAACGACGAAGATAATGAGGGAACGGCAGATTAGGATGAGCAATCATGAAATCACACGCCCAAGCAAGCAGCCAAAAACGAATCTTTTCCACCGGTAGAGATAAAGATTATTCTTTGCGCCGAAGGGGCTCAGAAAACCCCCCGAGCTGTTTGTCGGTCCAAATGAGACACAGCTTATCGCTCCTTTATCTCGTGGAACGATAACACTCCGACCGACGCCACGGGATGGCCTTTCGAAGACTTAAAAGCCGGAGAGAGAGAGAGAGAGAGAGAGAGAGAGAGAGAGAGAGAGAGAGAGAGAGAGAGAGAGAGAGAGAGAGAGAGAGAGAGAGAGAGTGCTACTATATACTATTAAACGTTGTACATAATTGGTTACGTAGTAGAAAAAGTAGAGAAAACTGGGGGAATATATAAGAATTTCCATTCTCTGTCTGTCTGTCTGTCTGTCTGTCTGTCCTCTCTCTCTCTCTCTCTCTCTCTCTCTCTCTCTCTCTCTCTCACATGCACACACACACATAAACACATATATAATATATTATATATATATATATATATATATATATATATATATATATATATATATATATATATATATATATATATATATATATATATATATATAATATATAATATATATATATATATATACAGTATATAATATATATATATATATATATATATATATATAATAATAATAATAATAATAATGTATGTTAAGAGTTTCCCAACCCCCAAACCAGGACACAAAACTTAACCATCACCAGAAAAAAAAAAAAAAAAAAAAAAAAAAAACTAGGAAGATTCAACAAAGCGAGCTGAACGAAAGATGAATGAACAGACGCCCCTACTTGGAACACAGACGATACAAACATCCTCACTTGTCTACTGTTAGCGTCTCTTGCTGTCTCCGGCGCGGCGTGGTGTTGTGTCATCTGGATTCCCAGAAAAAGTAATTTAGGAGAACAATTGCGCAACTGCCACCATCATCTCAAGTCGAAGGGCAACATTAACAAGAAATACATGATAACGAGATGTTTACCAGAGACTGCAGTTCTTTCATCACAACGTTTCATCTTACCCCTCTCTCTCTCTCTCTCTCTCACACACACACACACACACACACACACACACACACACACACACACACACACATATATATATATATATATATATATATATATATATATATATATATATATATATGTATATGTATATATATATATTACAACAATGATCACTAGTAAATGTGGAAAGGCAGGCGACTCCACTATTTACATACAATATACAGGTGTGGAATAAAGACTTTCGCACGATTAGTGATGGCAATAAACCCCCTTGCCCCATGACGCAAGGGGTCAAGACGTCGCTTTGTTTTGGACTCACACTCCGTTTTTTCATTTCATATTATATATATATATATATATATATATATATATATATACATATACATACATACATACATACATACATACATACATACACACACAAATATACATGTCAGGGACTGTTCTTAATTTTCTGTAATAGTGTATAATAGTGTACTATTTAAGATACGACAAAATGACAAAGGAATGAACTCATCTAAAACCGGATTTTCTGGAACATAGTACTGCATCTGGTGGGTTTTATCTACAGACCCCAGAGGTCTCTCCAGCCCCCCACCCCTCAAGGACTTTTCCGTAATTTTTTTTTTTTTTATTTGTATGAACCTGTTTCGTGGTGCTATTTGAACATGCAAGAGCAGTAATGGAGGATGTGAATCTTTGAAGGCATGAGACAGAATTACATCTGTCTGGGTTCGATGTCTCCAAGCACATTACTTCGATGCCAAATATTGACAAATCGTATAATAACACTCAACATTTATGAACCTAACACCGTCATTATTTGCAATGCCAGTTACGGCCAAAGCACAAACGATAGTATAAATACACCTGAATAGGATAACGCAAGCTTACTGGATAATTTTGATTCTCATAAACATAAAACATCTGCATTTTCTTGCTTTACCAACATAATGTTTTCTGGTCAACCATCTACGGTTATATTTAAAAATGTCAACACATTTTTCCAAAGGTTGTTATGCATATTAAACATTACCCTTCATTTGACATACATTATGAGAAAAGCATATACATTTATAAATAACATTTAGTGTGTTGTGCAACAGCACGTGCGGGCATGTAGCAACATCACGGGCTAAAGCGAGATTTAAATCCAGAAAGAATATAAACCAAATCTTGATCCTGTTTATATTAAAATCATTTGTTGGATTTATAAGGAGGTAGCTTATCAGCGTTTGTTACTCATATTCTACTGTTCATATATACGCCATGAAATCATACACACTTATGTAAGAATTCACTCTGATTTTCGGTTTATAGCACCAGAAAGAATGTACACCTCAAACACTTTACCAAAAACCACAGTAATTTCACCAAGAAGATACAAAACATCATAGTATCCCACTACAATTTTAGGTTCGTTTTCTTTACCCGCAGTCTCCTTTACAGAAAATGGGAAATTACAATTTTATGGGGTACCGTATAAGTTTAATCTCCTCCTACGAATCTCTCTATCAGCTAATTTGTAAAACAATCTTATAATTATTTAATGGCGAATAAAGAATTCAGAATAAATTTTGAATTATCAGCATTGTAACCTCGACGTATTTACACAGTAAAAATCTATGCGACAGCCGTAAATCGTACCCGGAATACTCGAATTACAACCTGTGCATAAAATTCCATTCGGGAAGTCAGCATTTGTTTTGATTAATCAAAAAAAAAAAAAAAACAATCAGCATTTGTCCTGATTAATTAATAAAAAAATAAAGTTAAAAAAAGGAATAATACTGACTTATTCTTTTCTATTCTCGGAATCGGGTTTGTGTATTCAGAAATTTCCCAAACTTCCCGTCCTCAGCTGTCAACCTTTAGAATAAAAATCAAAGTTAAAAATTCCAATCATAAAACACCCTTTCCGAATGTTAAAAGTAAAATTTAACTTAACGAAACTAGATAATGGGAACAAAAACAAGACTTTCTTTTTGTTTGTACAGCTGATTTACAGCATGTACATCATTGGAGATTATAAATTTCGTGAAATAAACTTGTAATTTACAATGCATTTGTTTGAAAAAATAATTTAGCTCCGTTTTCACTAAATGCTGAGATAGACAATAACTAAAAAAAAACGAATACCATACCATGATATGATAAAACCATATCAGCACCACAGTATTTGTTAAAACCATATCAGTACCATATTATGTGTGAAGGTGCTTGTGAATCTGAAATAATTACGCAATATGGAAAAAGGGCTGCTGGTATTCATATGAATAACGAAGCAAAACATGAAACAATACTTTCTCCCAACACACACTGACCCACCTCATCTTCCCATCTTAACAGACATCCTCTGAAACCTTTAGCAAAGGTGAGTTCCTATAATAAACAATTCTTGTTGCCTAAACACGACGGCTCAAGGGCTTCAGGGCCATTCTTTTTGTTTGGGTGAAGCCTCGACTTGCTCATGGTGATTAACTGTCTGATTTTAGCTGTTTTTGCCTACGCTTCTATCTTTGATTAGGACGAGTAGTACCTAAATTTTCATACAATTACTTCACAGGAAAACGGACAGTGTTCTGATTCGTTAAAACTTCATACCACACGAAAAACCAAACTTTATCCCAGATCTTACCTCACGATGCCAAAGCACGAACGCCTGACTCGAGATGCGCGGGCGATTTGCAATTCCAGGCTCGTTCCCCAAACCCCACATTTAGCCTACCTCCGTAAGAACCAGAAATACCTCATTCATAATACCTGGAGAAAAACTCTTTCTTAGACTTATGGTTGGACCCTGACCATCATTTCCGTGTAAAAGGTGTTCCAGATTCAACAAGAAGTAACGGTCAAACGCATTTCAATCAGTTATAATTATTAACAGAACGAAACGCTGCATTGAAACGAAAGGAATCTGGTCATCCATACAATGAGGAAGAGCTAATCGCAAAATGCTCTCTCTCTCTCAAACACACACACGCACGCACGCACGCACACTGTATGTAAACCCTTATTTAGCCTATAAAACAACAGAAAAAAAGAATAAAACGATATACTGCATCTAATTTACCTTTAATTAAAATAGTGAATTCCTGTGACAATTCATAGCTCAAACTAGGCAGATATACTTGTAGGATTGTTTTATGCGAGTCTATCAGTACGAACCTGTTATTATGTAACCACCATGAAAATAAACGGAAAACAATTCAATGCATTTTGTTTCCATTAATTAAATATGGTGGATGTCTGTAGGAGAAGACAGCTAAGCCCGCGGAACTTGAATTCCAATAGGTATCTGGGAATCAGCAGAGGAGGAAGCAAATCGGTATAATCATTTAACGGATGGGAATGCTAAAGTTATGTTGACTGTCATATTTTGAAATCAGTTAACTAACGAGTTGGAATACTAAAATGATGGTAAATATCTTTCGTATCTTGAAATCAGTTAATTAACGAATTGGAATACTCAAGTGATGGTTACTAATTTTCATGTCTTGAAATCTGTTGACACCACCCAGCAGATATGCATGTAGTGCAAAGCTTAAAAGTAATGAAATGTTCTGCTCTAGCACCTAATCTTCGTCTGCAGCAAAAGATCGCTAATAATCAACGAAATGGAATTTATTTTCTGAATCAGGGTGCTAATAAAATTATTGAAAACGTTTTATTGAAAGCATTATTGTTTTTTGTAATTTGGTATTAAAAGTTAACTTTTGTTGTACGTATTACACGTAATAGTTTATTAAAAAAAAAAAAGAAGCAAGTTCTCCCTCAATTCAAGTCATAAGTGGGCTCACTTGCTATAAAAGGAAAAGGAACTATTTTACCTTGTAATGAACACGCGGGTTGTCTATAATGGTTATGTGTAATTGCTCAAGATTAAATGTAACAAACATCGCCTGAGTACTCCAATTCATTAAATAATCGCCACCATTTGCTAATTTCCAATTCGAGTTACTTCTTTCTTATGAGACGCAGTGACCGGGGCAAAGCACTAAAACTCTCCACACTTTACGTACTTGTTCCAATATCAATTCATTCAGAAATTTTATTCTAATAAAAATTACAATACTGATCCCAGTTGATAATTCCCGTAACAACTGAGTGCGTGATGTGATTATGTTGTTATGAGAGAGAGAGAGAGAGAGAGAGAGAGAGAGAGAGAGAGAGAGAGAGAGAGAGAGAGAGAGAGAGAGAGAGAGACTGTCATGTGCATCAGTAATCTAAACTTATCACTCTTCCATTATTTTATGCTGTAGAGAAACTTCTAAAGAAACTCCTTCCATAACTTACAGAGCTCTTAACGACCAATTTACGCATCCTCAGAACACTTGAGATGCACATCTCACAATCAGCGTGTTTGTCTATTCAGCCGTATCCCTTAACAAGGGGCAATTCTATTGTGCTCCGTAATGGTGTAATGTATTGTATGTACACACGTCCAAAACTACGCAACAGGGACGGGTAGCAACAATGCGTGCGGAAGGAGTTTAATACGCGTAAGAACAATGCTGGTGCTTTCGCGAGCAAAATCTCAGAATTACGACAATTTCTTTATTGGGATGAGTTCGAGGCAAGGTAATCCAACGCGACGGCATGCAGGAAGTTAAGAAACAATACTGGAGTGGCTGACGTTCTACGGAAAAACAGATTACATAAAACAGCTCTTTAAAAAAAACTCGATTCACACACACAAAGACTCCGATTTACACCCGGTTCAAGATTCCGTAAAAAATGGTAACTGGAATGGCTCACATGAAAAGGAAACTAAGGTAATCATTTAGCTCTTGATGTGTGCAGTTATCCGATGGAGTACTATATGTATATAGTGAAAATAGTAATTCAATCTTTCTTTACTTAATTTATCCTGTTTTGTAAACCGGATCCAATAGGCCAAACGGAAACTTAGAGTTTTTCCATCTGAAAGTTACACACATTGCACTTGAAAGTGACAGACAGACAGTAAAATAACGTCTTGGTAATTAACTTTCATTTAAGAGAATGGTTAGAATTTTTTCTCGAGTTTTAGTCGCGTAACACCATCAACGAGAGAGAGAGAGAGAGAGAGAGAGAGAGAGAGAGAGAGAGAGAGGGGCTGGGGGCTTACATGACACCATTGGCCAACCTCTTACGTTCTACCAAAACCAAAGCGTCTATAGACATCTATGGTACCATACTGCCTTGACCTTTCACCCTCTGACCGAATTACGGATTAAGTGCCTAAACAAGCTTACACACACGAGAGCTGCAGCAGAACAGTTTGCGCTCTCCTGCACACAAAAGCCTGGGGGACGGTTGAGGAACATGTAGAATTTAACTATCAATTTATTGAAGCATCAAGATCTGGGACGACCTGTCTTGCCAAGGTGAATAGGAACCTTACGTGAAGAAGTATTAATTCGCCAGTCAACTAAATTAAAAAATATAAATAAATAAACATGGGGTAGCTTAAAACAAAGCCCATATGTAAATAACAATGCTGAAATAAATTAATTGCTAAAATTATGCCTACGCTATATACAGACAAGGGATTGATAAGCATGAGAAAAAACCAAAATACTCAAATTTTATCAAAATGAATAATAACATGTGTAAAAAAGGAAATATGAGGAACTAACAACTGGCTTTTAAGTTCATTAAAACCGGAGTAAGAAAAGTAATATATAACAATAATGAAATTCGCTTAAACTGAAAGATGTACCAAGGAAGAGAGAGAGAGAGAGAGAGAGAGAGAGAGAGAGAGAGAGAGAGAGAGAGAGAGAGAAGAGAGAGAGAGCATAACTAACGAGGTTCACTTAACTTCACTGAGATCAGTTCGCTGGTAATCGATTACAAAGAGAGAGGTGTACATCTTCAGGGTTGGTTGTTACTAGTCACTGAAAGACAAGCTGAGATCTGGCGATGTAGGTATGCCGGCAATGTAGAGGAGAATTAAACAGAAAATATGTTTAGAATAAAGTTCACAATTAAAAAAGTAAGAAATATCCCATGCCACCTGAATCAAATAACACGAGCTTTAATCAACTGTTGACCAATAACCCTTTCCACTAATGAACACCATCTTGCATCCCTGCTCTTCTTTTTGTGTGATTTGTTTGTTGAATTGACTAACAGTTTATCAATATACAGTTATAGCGCTTCATACAGAATGCCAAAGTATGAACACAACCTTAATATGCATAGAGAAAATGATGGACTACTTATTCAACTTTTGACTAATGGATTGTCAAGACTAAGACTTATCACATGACACTTTCTTTCTGTTAAAATGGTGTTAAGCAACATGTCTACTTCGCATAAAATGACTTCATAAGATCACAAAGCGTGTATTAAGAGAGAGAGAGAGAGAGAGAGAGAGAGAGAGAGAGAGAGAGTTTTAACGGAAAACACTTCATACAGATCCTTAGCAGTATAACACTACCCCCTTTTACACCTTTATATAATCGAGAAGCACGTCAAGGCTTGCTGACTGTAACTGAGTGGAGTTATTTTAACAATTCGTCAACTAAGCACGCCATATTTACGTCACATCGAGAATTTATTACTCAGCATATTCCTTGCTGTTGCCGTGGAGAGGATATGTGGAACTATAACAGTTGGAATCTCGGTCACGTGGACATTTCTATAGGTATTCTATCTAATGTTTTGGTATTCCTGTTCAAGGAAAATCATACAATATATATATATATATATATATATATATATATATATATATATATATATATATATATATATATATATATATATAATTACTGTATATATATGCATATATACAGCATATAATTATAATAACTGTTTTAAAAATATTATACAAGATTCTACAATTTGATATGCTTCTACAAGTATACTTTGCACTGCTAAACCCAAGGCCGATATTAATTACCAGCCTTAGCTAGACCTTACGTTTTCAACATGAAACTTAGGCAAATGGCAAACTGGCTAAAAATTTCTTTGCCAATATTAAAGCGTGATATACAGATGAGAGCCGTATAATAGTCTATGATATTATATATAATAGTCTATGATATTATAAATTTTTTTTTCAGTGTTTGCAGGAAGAAAGTCTTAATTGCCTATCGCTTGAAAAGATCAAGGTCGCATGGAGACATCCAGCCCCCAAAAAAAAAAAAAAAAAGTCATTTTCAGAGCTCTGGTTGAATGAATTTTTTTATGTCTCTTGTTTACTTTCCTCGCACTGAAAGCCGTACCTTCCAAAAATACATCGAATCACGAGTACGTAACCGCAAGAAGATTACACGGGGAGAGAGAGAGAGAGAGAGAGAGAGAGAGAGAGAGAGAGAGAGAGAGAGAGAGAGAGAGAGAGAGAGCGCCTAAAAGAATTTTATTTTTGTTGCAGTACCTCCCGCAGAAGTGACTCTATAGCACCATTCAGTCACTGTTTCTAAAAACTGATTGAAGAAAAAACATTAAGTGAGATTCAGGCTTCACATACCAAGGTACAAATACGGAACTGAAAAACAGCACTCCTGAGCACATTAATTCTTTCCATCATCGTCGTTGATGATATAAGAAGAGAGAAAGTTGTGTAATCAGTCACCTTTCCATGATGCAGAGATCATCTTTAAAGGTAAGATCACACTCTTATCAGTGATGACCGCGTGAAGATCTTACCTGTTCAATTCAAGACAACTAATTCCAACAATAAGACAGCCTGCTACACACACACACACACACACACACACACACACACACACACATACACACACACACACATATATATATATATATATATATATATATATATATATATATATATATATATATATATATATATATATATAATCACAAATATTAAGTCACAAATGTCGTTTAACATCCAGTTCATTATACCTCAGGAATAACTTACTGAACGACATTTGTCGCTTAATATTTGTGAATATAAAAAGCATCACGCTGTATGTAATAAAAATAAACACACACAAACACACACACACAGACACACACACATATATACATATATATATATATATATATATATATATATATATATATATATATATATATATATATATATATATATATATATATATATATATATATATATATATATATATATATATATATATATATATATATATATATATATATATAGTCATTAAATATCGTGTGTGTGTGAAGGTCGTCGTTACCAACTTCACCGCCCGTCCATTCCCAGTCTTTCAAGATTTGCCATTCAAAAGCCAAAGCCAAAATAACCGGTCTAATTGCGCGACCCTTTCTCCTTCCCTTGCAACCTGCTATTTGCTCATACGCCGGAATTAATTTAGATGAGTCTGCCCTGTAGAGTTTCGCTCGGCTACGCTCAGCTCGGGGAGTTCCGATGTCTTTGCTCCGACAGAGGAGAACAAGGGAGGATGGGAATCTGCGCTACATGACATTATTAAAGGTAATTTTATTTGGAGTTGAAAAGATCGAGTATGTCAAGAAAACACTCCAGACAGAACAAGAAATAGCAAGATGAAAAATCCAAAAGGAACGTGATATACCAACATAAAAACTTCAGAAACAACATGAAATAGCAATAAATTCCAAAAGAAACACGAAATAAAAGTTTCATTTGTCAGATAAAAAGCTACCTGCAATACGCACGTCAGAAGTGGTCCATGATTTACTTTTCACATGCGGGATAAATTTTAAGATGTATAGCAACACACTTAAAATGTACACGCTATAGATACGTTGATTTGTGTGTGTGTTGTTGTATGCCCGCATGTGTGCATACCAGATTTGCAGAGTATACTTGTGCCATGTACACTGAAACATCAAGCGTGCAGAAACACACTCACAGAGAGAGAGAGAGAGAGAGAGAGAGAGAGAGAGAGAGAGAGAGAGAGAGAGAGAGAGAGAGACTCATCAGACCATTTGTACAGCCGTCAGTTGGAAAGATATAAAAATTCCTTAGCTATGCCACACTGTAAAATGACAGTGAATTCATCTCTGACAGCAGTTGAAACTTCCGTAAAATATAAACGGTACACCGTCAGGTACTTTTATTCCTTTTCGAGTATACGCCAACAACACAAACAAAGACGACTAAAACAAACTTTCCAGTATGGCAAACCGTCTCCGTTGGATATCGGCACAATAAAATATGCATGTACATAAATAAATATATGAATAAATAAACCGCCAGGAATCGAGAATTCCGATATTACATCCGGGAACGTAAACGTTAAATGAGACGAAACATTACCGCTTGCACGAAACCTTTCCCTTTCACATCGACTACTCCTTGAAATCAAAAGCGTGACAGACAATCGTTCAATCAAGTAGTAGTTTGATTTATCTCTCTCTATTACGCTCGCACACAATGCGAAAGAAGTAATATGATTACATAGATTAACTGAGTAAAAAAAAACTGGCGAGTTATCTTTTTTTTAATGCGCCCAAGGCGACTTAAGCCAAACTCTCCCGTTAGAAAGATTGTTTTGTTTTGTAAATGCCGACGCAGGAAAAAGATCTCAAATAATGAGTACTAATTAATCTTAAAAAGATCTTTCGCTAACTATAAGTCACGTCTTTCAACAACAGTGAAACCATAACTCGGGAAATGCAGACAATTAATGAAGATTGGTTTAGCATCACGATTGCATACCAATCTGCCGGAAATGAAGTACTTATACATCGGAAGTAGGCAAAAGCAAAATGTACTCGCAGAAAAATTTCAGGAAGGTGTGAGTGGCAGTTGTTCTCAAAGAACCCCCCCAAAAACCAGCTGATAGAGAAACTGAGGATGAAATGGCAAATTCTAAGCGAGTCAGTTTGTTGCATCAATTCCTACAGTTGAAATTCTAAACTCAGGAATTCTGTGCACCCTTCAGACCATCCTGGGTCCTGAGATACGTAAAATAATCCATTAGTCAAGTTCGTGAGAGTACTCAAAACCAGTGAATCTAAACTGGAAATGTTTACATCTAAACATAAGAAGATTATCACAATGTTTTGCTGAAATGGATATGCTTTATTTATCAGAGAGCATATTATCACAGTTTATTATAATTGGTTCAACCATGAGGACCCTGTTAATTATACCTATGTCCCTGACATTAACCAAAAGTACTGATAATGAAGGGAAAAGGCAGATTCTTGTCGACGGCTTTTCATCACTTTAAAACACCTGCTACTACTACTACTACTAATACTACTACTAATAATAATAATAATAATAATAATAATAATAATCATCATCATCATCATCATTCACAGGCAGATCCATAATTTCACTCGTGTGATCTTTCACTCGACTCACACCCAACCTCCCCGCGACGCCCATCCAGTAAACAAGTACTCGATAGGCAGGGCGGTACTTGGCGTCCCCACTTGTACCTGAAGGGTCCAAGAGTTGGAAACAAAAGCACTTCAAGCCGTCTCGTGGCGAGAGCAAACAAACAACTAGCAGGCCAAGACGACTTCGTTGAATTCGCTTCAAAGGCCTCAGTTGTTTCCGAAATCAATCTCTCTCTCTCTCTCTCTGAGAATTTCAACTACGGTGTCCTGCGTGTATTTTGGGGAAAACAACGGAAAGGATAGGGACTAGGAACCAAAGGGTTATTCAGTGACTTGAAGAAAAGCAGAATGAAATAAATAAAATATTCAAGTATATACAGAAAGAATATTAATATTTTACCACCTTAAAGAATTAACATCACTGGGACTACAGTACAGTAAAGGAAAATAATGAAGTTAAAATTCCTGATATACTATGTCCTGAACTATTTTTTTTTTTTTTTTTTTTTGTAGAATACAAAACCAACTTGCAGTGAAGAAAGCGCGCAGAGCAAGCAAAATAAAATCACTGGCATAAGCTCAAAATGTACCGAAGACAAAATAAGAAATGAAAACCTACGGAACTCAAATGCCACTTTCCAGTCAATATAAAACTGTGACTTCATGCTTTCATAACAATAGGAATAAATCAAACCTAACTCGACATTCAAACTAACCAACATCCATAGAATCTTATGGAAATTAAAATGTTTACGTAAACATGAGGATACGAGCAAAAAGAATACTAGAGAGAGAGAGAGAGAGAGAGAGAGAGAGAGAGAGAGAGAGAGAGAGAGAGAGAGAGAGAGCCGTTTCGTAAGTAACGATCCCCAATCGTTGACACCCTTCAATTCCACTGCGATCAAAAGGAAATCGACCGAACGTGAGACTCTTACTATCGTTGATAAGGGTCGAGTAGAAAATTCGACTCGAGAATGTGATGAACGTGAAGCGTAATGAATCGACAGCAGGATCGAGGCATGTTCCCTTGGACCTCCAATAGGATAATAAATAAATAAATAAATAAAAATGAAACACTTCTTTTTGATACGGCGCAAGGAATATGTATGATGTCAAACGAACTTACATAACCGTAGTTCGAAAATTATGCAAAGAATAAAAGTAAAATAAACCAACTCTTTTTAACTACATACACGTTCACACATACATAAATACATACACAGTCATATTTATACACAAACACACGCACACACAAACTTTACTTCCACAGACACACACAGTCGTTTACGAAAGAGATAAACGATGTGGTAGTCAGGACTATATATGAGAGAGGCGTGGTCTAATAATCGCAACCTGCGGTCATCATTCACTCCACTTGAAAGATGAAAGCAAATCAAGGAAAGAAATAAAAAAGTAAATTATCTTTGAAATATTTAAACGTAAGTAAAACTCATTAACGATGGTCCTACGAGTATGACTACATGTAACATGATACGTACATTAAAATACACAATATACAAACTACAGGTAAACGTTACGAAATTATGTATACAACAAAGATAAGAGCGTGGTAAGGATGTTACACAATTCATCAGCACAAACTTTATTTTTGTCTGTTACGAGTTTGTAACAATCCTTGTCAGAAATAGCACAGCGAATTTATGTTGTAGTAGTAGTAATAATAATAATAATAATAATAATAATAATAATAATAATAATAATAATAATAATAATAATAATAATAATACAGTAATGATAACAACAATAATAATAAATCATTTGCAGCTCTAAAATCTCAACTCATATTTTAATTATATTACTTTACACTTTGAGGATATTCAGCAAAGGTTTCGGCAGAAATGACCGTTTTATATTTTTTGGATTTAATAATAATAATAATAATAATAATAATAATAATAATAATAATAATAATAAAATTTATTGATATTGTTTAATTTCAATTAACGACCATTCGACGAGACACTGATTTTTTTAAAAACTACAGCAATAATAATAATAATAATAATAATAATAATAATAATAATAATAATAATAATAATAAAATAATAATAAAGCACGTGCAACTCTAATAACCAAACTGTTATTTTACTGATATTCTTTTCCTCTATGAGGACATTCAGCCAAGGTTTCAGCAGAAATGAATGCTTTATATTTTTACACTTTAATAATAATAATAATAATAATAATAATAATAATAATAATAATAATAATAATAAAACAAATGACTGGAAAACCGCCTGACCAAGGTAACTTTAAATAATCGCTAAGTCCTTCGACAACGAGAAATAAAGAAATCCATCTAATGGTGTTTACTGGCAAGGAGTGGAGGTATTCTTTCTGCTAGTTGGCAATTTTTGCTCTTGTGTAGGGGTGAGGAGTGTGGGGGGAGAAGGGAGGCCATCTTTAAAATTAAGTTATTAAATAAGAAATAATAATAATAATAATAATAATAATAATAATAATAATAATAATAATAATAATAATAACCTAGTATAGTAATTATTAATGCCAAAAAATTACAATGTCGCGATTAAATTGTTTTATATAAAAACTCTACAATTATAACACTACATCTTATTATTAAAATTTTTAATTTTTAATAATAATAATAATAATAATAATAATAATAATAATAATAATAATAATAATAATATTATTATTATTATTATTATTATTATTATTATTATTATTACATACCTTACTGCAACACACAGGTGAAGAAAATTGTTTGACCTTTCATCGCCAGATAACAGGCATTTCACAAACAACGAAGATACTTAAAGTCGTTTGCATGTTTGTTCAGCGTGAGATGAGAGATAAAATATTATCACCCCATCTCATTCCGCTGGAGACGTCCGGGATGCAAGGTACAGTCACTACGGGCAAAAACTCTTATGAAACTCTAGGAAAAAATGAATGTCCTTGAAATGAATTGCATGAAATGAAAGGCTTCAATTACGTGAATCAATTAGCAATAACTAAAAAAAATTACGCCCGTACGCAATTATGTGCGTAATTTCTATTTCAAGAGTGGGTGAAAAGCAAAGTAATAGCAACGTAACTTAACAACAGATAATTAATATTAATAAAAATAAGCAATAAATGACGTGACATAAGAACCCTTTACCTGAGACTTCAAGTAACGTCTAATATCAGAAAACATTACGTAATACCCAATAAGATTTATACTCTATATGAGCAAATTCAGTGTGTTGAATTATTTGCTCATATCATCTGTTGTAAGCAGATAGGTACGAAATAAAGAATTTAAAAAATAAAGAAAATAAACGACCGATTTCACAAAGAAAAGTATTTTTGTCTTTCTCAAAAAAGAAGGTAAGTTCTGTAAACCAAAATATAATATAATATAATAAATATATATATATATATATATATATATATATATATATATTTATGTATAAACATAAACGTATATATATATATATATATATATATATATATATATATATATATATATATACATATATATATATATATATATATATATATATATATATATATATATATATATATATATATGTATATATATATATCTTTTAATCTGAGGGTAAAATAAACTACTGGACGCAGCACGAAAATAGAATAAAGGGTTTAACGATTTTGTAAGACTTCTAGAAAGAAGAAAGAAAATACCGTCAAACGATCAAAACAAAACTGAGCAACGTACCATACAGATGATGACGTCATCGCACTGACGTCTATCTATTTTAAGATGTCTCTCGAAGGATGCCGTTTCATAAGAGCCCTTAGGAATCATCCGAGGTCCTCATAGGCTACGGGCAGTGAAAGACTAAGAAAAGGAGTGATGCTTCGGGGCTATAATCCAAATGTGATTGGAGATCATTATATCTTGCTTCAGACGAGCTGGAGAGAGAGAGAGAGAGAGAGAGAGAGAGAGAGAGAGAGAGAGAGAGAGAGAGAGAGGTTGGGGTGGGGTGGGGGAGATTAACAGATAATAATGATCCTTACAGACCTCTCGATAAGGCAAGTGGGATCTATACCTGAGTGTGACATATCCTGTTGCAAGCACAGAATCGAAACGTCTTGTAAGGGTCATAGCAATGCCTGCCAGTAAGATGGTCTTCAGAATAGCTTCCTTATTCTAAGAAACATTACTCAGTTTTCTATATTTGCTCATAAAGCAACGCGTGCTTCCGAAATCAATTGCGATGTTTTAAAGGATGAAATGTTATATTCCTCCAGAATTTACCACTTTTAAAAGTGTCCCCAACACTGTTGAATGAATTATCTTACAACTAACTAGCACTTTTTTACAGCCGAATGGAACACAGGTAAAGGCAAGATCTACAGTAGAGAACATTATCTCTCATTTTTATAACCTGTCGTTTAGCTACAATATATAAATTAAATAATGGGGAAGTTCCGACATAGCTTCATCTAACCCATAATATACTGAAGAACTCTGTTTATACCCGACTAGAATTTCAAAACCACAGCGGACATATGAAATTACCGTTCTTGGCATTTCTCGTCTGCGGTAAAATCTATACAAGTACCATAAAACAATATATTATGCAATGTATAAAAGTGAACTTCCTTCTGTTGAAGATTCAAACACGTAGGAAAGTCACAAAATCTACTCATCATCAGAAAGAACTGACACGGGGTCCTGAATGCAAGATTTAAATCTTTCATAGATATAAAAAGGCAAGTTAATTTTTACATCACACACAATGAGGACGCAAAACATTGGCGTTTCCATGTCTCTCTCTCTCTCTCTCTCTCTCTCTCTCTCTCTCTCTCTCTCTCTCTCTCTCTCTCTCAAAGCACTTTGTGACCGGTCATGGGAGTAGCGAAGGATGTTGACAAGTGCTTAATAAAAAGAGTTGATCAAGTAGTGAACACTTTGACACGAGTGATGTCAGCGAAACGAGAACAGGAGTAGCCTCTTATTTTGATGGGGAGAAGGAAAGATGTGTCCTCAGGGTCCCTGGTCCTGGCAAAGGTAAGGTCTGGTGGAGGCAGTTTGCCCAAAAGATGGCCCGACCCAAGTTCACTACCAGTTCATATGCTTTCCGACAGGCATTATTGTGGTCGCAGGTGTCTGATTCCTTAAAATGGTGGCTGAGGACTGGCCTCAGGTGACTTGGTTGCCAAGTCAGCAGTTCCAACTGTCTCTCCGACATCCCAAGAATTAGTTCGTCAGGTCATTATCAGCTGCCCGAGCTCTCTATCAAGAGGAATGAGTGAAAAGAGGAGAGTGTGAACTCTTACACCTGCGCCCTTACGTATCAGAATTCCAACAGACTGAGAATATCTGCCTGTACGAGAAATAAGAAAAGTTCAGCAGGAAGAATATCATTTTTGCCGTGGCTAATCCTGGATTCTATTTTTAAAGGGACTTGTGAATGCTGCCACTGACGATGCACTCAGTAAATAGAAGAGAAAGTGTCTGTTTCTTTAGTTTTCATTCTATATCGTAGCTATTCTCCGCTCTTCATGGGAAATGTTAAATTAATATAACAGCAAAAGAAAAGAGAAAGGAATCACCTTGATCTAAAGAATGCTTCTGGATATAAAATTTTTCGTTAAGTAAAGTAAAAATAACGAGGGGGAAAGATGAAGGATATCGTCACACACTATATATATATATATATATATATATATATATATATATATATATATATATATATATATATATATATATATACACATATATATATATATATAGTGACGATATCTTTCATAGCAGCTTCCCTATAGCTAGAATATTCTTCATCTTTCCCCTCGTTATATACAGTATATGTGTGTGTGTTTGTGAGTGTATGTAAGTGTGTATGTATATATAAGGTGTGTGCACGTATGTATGTGTGTGAATATACGTTTGTGGTTGATACTGTCAGCAAAAAAAAAAAAAATAGAAAGATATCCTGACAATAAAGACGACACCTGAGTCTGTGCAAAGGAACAAAAACTAAGAAGACGTCCATAACAGGAAAAGGACGGGAGGAGGTGAAATAAGAAATAAAAGGATGCATTTATTCAAAGGAGGAGGAGGAGGAGGAGGAGGAGGAGGAGGAGGAGGAGAGCAGCCACGTCTGACCTTTAAGGTCAAACAATGTAACCAGCGGCGTGCGTCGGGACAACTAATTAACCGATTCATTGTTGACTTCGCAGGTTAGCTACTCGGCAAGTCATGATTATGGATGAGTCATGCTTGCTACAGAACGCGTCGCTACCATAACCTCTCGGATGGAGAGAGGCCGCATACATTTGAGAGCACTGTAAATTGGTATACAAAACCCTATGTATATTTATATCTATAGCCATGCAAGTGCCTTCATTTTCACATAAAGCGGTCTATCTCGTAACCAATAATACATTACATTTTGCTTAATGCGCAATCTCAATAGGAATATCTTACGTTTCAATTTTTCATTTTAAGAAAATTAACGTGACTAAATGAAACGAAAAAATTATATATATGTTTAATTCAAATAGTAATACTGGCGTCTGTATTAAAAAGACGCTCTTCAATTAGAGCAAAAAGAAGTTTCGAGTGAAGTCAACAAGGTCATCAAATAGGCAAATAGCCTCAACATTGAACTTCACACTGTGTGCGCGCTAGCGCGTGTTTAATAAGAACAAAAACAAGTCAGTAACCAATTCATATAAAAGAAATCATTCAGAGTAAGAAAACAGTTCAGCAAGAACAAACAAACGCGAATGAATGAAAAGGGATACATAAGAGAAGGTAAGAAACTTGGTAATGGCGAAGGTCAAAAGTTCAAGGCGAGGAGAAACAAAACCCCACGCGAATGTGGATAAATGGAGGATGGGAAAGGGAGGAGGGGTGTGGAAGGAAAGCGTGGTGGGAGGGAGAGGGGGGGGGAGGCGCTGACGACGACGACGACGCAGGATAAGCAGGGCGCTTTGATCGGAAATGGAAGAGCAGCCGGAGGCGAAGATAACGCCGGCAAATTGGGGATAATTACCGGGTCCTACGGGAGAGAAGGATGATGGTGATGAGGATGACGGTTCACCCTCGGGGCGTGTGGCCCCGTGGGAGTTTCCTCAGTGGATCCTTCCAATGCTTACCCTAAACAACGGCAGTCAAATGGCTTTATTGGGCCCTGTTTAAGTAGGTCCATAAATGTAAACAATACTGAGAAATGAATTTCTTTTTTATATATTTTCGCTTCGCACTGTAGAAAACAGAATTCCAATGCGGTAAGGCCTTCCAGAATTCTTGATAATAACATTTTAATAAATATATAAACGGAGAAGAGTAAAATTACGGAACGAAAAAATATATTTATAATTTTGTAATGAAAATGCACAGACAATGCCACGAACAAAGTATAGTAAAATGACAGAACTGTAGTCATAAAACAATGAAAATCAATCGTAAGCCCGCTCGTCATCAAAGCGCAGCTATTCCGTAACAACGCAATTTTTTCTCAACACACAAGGACAAACGTGACATCTACGAATGCCCCGCCTTCCTAATGCGCCCCTCCCCCCTCCCCGAACCCCCTTCCACTTGGGAAAAAGACATTTTTTCGACGATCGTATCCGTGAGAGAAAATCACCAATCGGTACGCATGATTATGCTGCAAACCTTCAAGTGCTGTTATCCAGCGGGATCCTGGCAATGCAGCAGTTTTTCTGTCTTATTTTTTCCGATCCCGTCAGCATCTGAAAAACCTCTAAATAGGCAAGGTAAGAAATATGCCGATGCAGTATACTAAATTCCTCCAAACTTGACATGTTCTTACCAAACACCTATATAAGATGACGCTAACTTCTTTACTTATTTCCTTATAGGCTAACCAACAACGTGTCATTTCTCATAGATATAAAAAATCATATAATAAACTTCTCCAAATGGATGTAGAACGAAGACAGTCAAATCACTAATACAACAGAAGGCCTCATTTTAAACACTGTCATTTATTCCCGACTCAGAGAGAGAGAGAGAGAGAGAGAGAGAGAGAGAGAGAGAGAGAGAGAGATTTGAAATAACGAAACCACAGAAAGGACAGCAATACATAACCTCGGCATCTGTGTCTCCTCTACGGAAATAGTAGAGCGTATGTTACCAATTGTTACAAATGTTTTTTCCTTGCATGGTTATTTATGTTTTTCTAGTCGAGGAAACGATCATTATTACAGTATTATAATTCTACAGGAGAGCAATAATAAGTTGCAGCTCAGCGATTTCAGTCTAAATGTCTGCACACCGCACTCTATTTTGAAATACTATTGGACCTTACACTACAGTAACATCAATATGGCTTCGTATCGATTTAACCTTCTCAGTATATAGCTTTTACTACTGGGAGAAACCGCAAGCACTTACAATTATTGCTCAACAACTTAACACGTCTAAAAATGGCTTACGGGAAGCAAATATCGCTTCTGTCTGGCAAAATTGAGAGAGACATTGCAGCCGAGGCTCTTACGAAAAGCAGACAGTTTACCTACTGCTCACAAAGTTAGATTTTTATTTCAATAAGAATATCACAATATTCTTCCTTACTATTTTCATTCTTGTACCTCAGTAACTAATAATACTTGTTTAAGTGATGGTGATTCCATTGACTACCCTAACATTATGGCCAATCAGTCGTTACATATTTAGGAAGTTGTATGCAAATTGCTATACCCTAAAGCACGAGAAAATACTCAGAAACGAGTCGATACATCCACGATATACTGCACAAAGGAAGCCCAGAACCAATTTCATGCCACAGATTCCTGAAGAATAAAAAAAACAAAAGATATACGTCACGTCCTGCAGCCAAGTCCCCAATCACTCACCACGAGCCAAGCAGAACGAAAGAAGAGAGAGAGAGAGAGAGAGAGAGAGAGAGAGAGAGAGAGAGAGAGAGAGAGAATATAATACCCGTTATCTGAAGCCGACGTCCCTGTCCTCTTGGCATTTCGGCAGTGGCTCCACCGTTATCGGGAGGCACCGGTCATGCACTTCCGCTCGGATCGATTTAGGGCCGAAGGCGTCGTTTTGACCTTCAACCGACAAGACATTTCATTTACGACGAGTCAATTAAAGCTCGTTAAGATACATGATCGACAAGCGTTCATTTGAAGAAAGCATGTCTTTCCAGTAAGCAGTTTATGACAGTGGCAACCGTACGCAATCATGTATCACTGAAAAAATGATATATACATATATATATATATATATATATATATATAAATATATATATATATATATATATATACAGTATATATATTCAAATACATATATATACGTGTACTGTATGTATATATATATATATATATATATATATATATATATATATATATATATATATATATAACTTTATATATTGTTCTGTGCATTAGTAATAAAGAAATTCAAACTGGAAATGGAGTTTTATTCAAAAAGCTTTCTTGGACAAACAGTCCACATTATCAAGAGAGATACTTGATAATGAGAGATCCAGTTTGAATGAGGTAGTAATATATATATATATAGTTTTAAAATATCTACTAAAACACGTGAATTTTAATTAATGTTCCATTTTATTACTTCATATTCACTGAAAAACATCCATTTTTATCCTATCATTGCATACCTGTAATATGCAACACACGCACCCTACCCCTGCTTAGAATGTACAAGCAAGCGTAGCCAGAACCTTCACTTAAACTTTGCAGTTCACGAGTTTATAAAACAAATGTCTTTAGTCAAGCACAGACATCAGACAAAACAGATGTAAGATAATGAAAACAGAACAGTGTAAGATAAAGGCAATATATAAATATATAAAATTATATATATATATATATATATATATATATATATATATATATATATATATATATATATATATAATTTTAAATCATGCCTCCTTTTCCCCCTCAGTGGGAGAAGCAAGATGGGGTTAGCCTTCACATTCCCAACAAGGCTTCTGGGATGCAGCTGCTAGCCTCATTTCCTTCCCCAGCCGTCTGACTACTAGGTACATCCCCCCACCCCACCCAGGGGGTCAAACCTGGGACACTGGAACACGCCTAAAAAAAAAAAAATAAAAAAAAAAAATAAAACAGAGCGTGTTGTTCAACTGGTTACCTCCTCTCCTCTTTATGCAAACCCGTGCTGTTTCCGGGATGCTTACGCGATCGGGTCGTGAACGCCGACGGACGTATATGCGTATGCAAATGTTCTTTACATGGAAATGAATGGAAAACAAATGCGTGCGTTCATACGGCGTTACGCATATTCAACAGCAATATACGCTACGTGCGGAAGCGGAATGGAATATATATTGTGCCTCTGTGTTTCACTCATACCACAAAACGTTTCAAACGTAGATTTTCGTAGTATTAACGAATTGATTCCTTTAGCCAGTTTCGAATATCCAGACTGGTCAATAAAACTGTTACTCTTTCAGTCATAAACCCAGACTCTTACAAAACCTTATCTCCCTTATGCCACTCTGACATTTAGAGGAACTTACGCTCTTCTTCCCCACTTAAAGGAGAAACCTGAACAAAGTGCCTCCACCAATAAATCTCTCACCACAGATATAGCCCTAAGAAGGGAATTCCTCCAAGAAGACTGTTCCCTTACAAATTGCATTTCAATACCAGAGCATTGTGATAACTCGAAAGCATTAAACACACACACACACACACACACACACACACACACACACACATATATATATATATATATATATATATATATATATATATATATATATATATATATATATATATATATATATAAAGGTCCTTCACTAACAAGGGCGGCTCCAGAAAAAAGTAATCAGAAACACTAACATCCAAATTAATTCGCATTTCGCAGTTGCAACCGCACAGAAGCCATCAATACTGCAAACACCATCTCCAGCCGAACAGATTGGGGGATTCCTAGTGAAAACCTGACCGAGCATCTGGGAACCATATCTACTGTATTACTCTAACAAAGCATCAAAGTGCTCTCAGCTTTAGTCATCGGGAATTTATTACCCTCTCTCTCTCTCTCTCTCTCTCTCTCTCTCTCTCTCTCTCTCTCTCTCTCTCTCTCTCTCTCTCTCTCTCTCTCTGCAAAAACACACGTACCCCTGATTACTCTGATTGCATAACGAAAGGTACAGCTTCTGTTAACATGTTTTTTCGCATCTCGCAGAATTTGCTCTGCTTCTTTTTCTCTCAATGTCTGGATGAGGAAAAGTCATTAATAAACTTGTTTTTAATTCTGCAATGCAATCAGTTTAATTTACTTGTTTTCATCAGGTTCCGTACATACGTTCAACAAGGGTATCACTTCCAACACCTACAATATTAATAATAATAACAGCAACAACACCAATAATAATAATAATAATAATAATAATAATAATAATAATAATAACAATAATAATAATAATAATAATAGTATTATTATCTTCACCATTATTAAACGGGCCACAACTGGGTACGGCACGGAATAATAATAATAATAATAATAATAATAATAATAATAATAATAATAATAATACTGTTAAAAAAATTCTGTCTTTGAACGGTATTAGGCCGTACTTCAAACATAAAATGCAAAACAAAAATGTTTAAGACTGTTTCGAGCTTTCCTGAGAGAGAGAGAGAGAGAGAGAGAGAGAGAGAGAGAGAGAGAGAGAGAGAGAGAGAGAGAGAGAGAGAGCGAGCTCTTTAAATACAATTAGCTTCTGTATTAACCAAATACAACGACGCGAGTGCAACTGGCAGGAAGAAGGTCCACTGAGCAAATATGAATAACAAATTCAATTGGATTCAACCGTTTCTTTTCATCATATATGTTACATACCGTGCCTGACCCGCAAGGGGGGGTAGTGCTGTGAGTGTACATCAGGCGGTGCACTGTAGACATCACTTAAGACTTTGCGGTGTCCCTTCGGCCCTAACTGCAACTCCTTTCATTCCTTTTGCTGAACCTCCGTTCATATTCTCTTTCTTTCACTTTACTTTCCACCCCCTCCTAGCAATTGTTTAAACGTTTTTCAGCGCCGAATGACCTCGTAGGTCCCTGCGCTTGGTCTTTGGCGTAATTTCATCATCCAATTCCATACCTTACCAGGCCACTCTTTTCTCCATTGAATTGTTTGGTGTCATCGCATGCCATAAAATAGAAAAACATGCGCATATCAATGCGTACGCTAACACATGAAACATTCATATGATACAAGTGAATAAAACAAAGTGGTCGAGATGAAAGCCCGGAAGCTAGGGACGAAACGCACAGTCAGGAAGGTCGGCCCAAGGTGCCTTTATTCTTTGTAGCTACATTAGTGCCAATGGTGGGGGGAAGCTGGCCCAGGCTGGACGACAACAAGTCTAAGAGTGGAGTTTATTATCCGTAGACTTTTGTCATTACATAAGAAACAATACAAAATACAACACACTATATAAACCTGGCTTGAAAACATTGGGGATTACTGTGGTTCTTGAGGTTCCTCATCACCTCTGCACACAATAAATTTCGTATATGCCCAGGAAAAAATCAGTTGAAAGGTTTGATCTTACGCCTAGATTTTCAGATCAAACTTAAGATGCAACTAACCACTGGCTGCTCATCCCAAGTGTTTTCTAGACGCGAAACATGGCTGCGGTTACCTGCGATAAATTTTCCACCGTTCTTCCGACTCTCACTGTGCATTCTTGTCATCGTTTAATTCACTATCTACAGAAATTATAGCATAGAGACGCCGTATCGCCATCGCTAAAGCACTGGCTTTCAAGTCCAATCTTAGGTTTCGCAAAGCTACTGTTTAAGAGAACGTTCTCTGAAATTAGAATAGATGCGAGGATTCTCTCTCTCTCTCTCTCTCTCTCTCTCTCTCTCTCTCTCTCTCTCTCTCTCTCTCTCTCTCTCTCTCTCGTGTTTTTCCATGCAAGTGAAGACGGTGCGAAATTACAAACAAATTTCAAAACAAAGAGAATGATATAAACATTCCCTAAGTAGAAATTTAAAGGCAGAAATTTAATGGAAGTGGAAACCAGGGGGGGACTGATTCTCATGAAAGTTCTTCATTGGATGGGTGGGTAGAGCTCTCGGCTAGCACGCTGTTGGCCCAGCGTTCGACTCTCCGACCGTCCAATGAAGAATTAGAGGAATTTATTTCTGGTGATAGAAATTCATTTCTCGTCATAATGTTGTTCGGATTCCACAATAAGCTGTAGGTCCCATTGCCAGGCAACCAGTTGGTTCTTAGCCACGTAAAATAAATCTAATCCTTCGGGCCAGCCCTAGGAGAGCTGTTAATCAGCTCAGTGGTCTGGTTAAACTAAGGCATATTTAACTTTTTTTTTTTTTTTTGAGTATTTCTAAAACAAGAGAATGGATTTGCACGTATCTACTTGAGTGTACTTCATTATCTATGCTCGTTTAAGCAAACCCACCCTCTTGTCTACAGCCATAATCCCTGACTTTTAAAGAGCGGGCACGAGCGAGTGAATGTCATCCTTACTCAAATCTACACTCAAATAAATTTGAATATAAATATCAGTAAACCTTTGGAAGAAGCTTCTATGTTTGGGATACTAGATCTATCAATCGCCCTGTCGCTAACACCTGCCTCCCTTAATAGGCTGGATTAACGTGTTGCCTGAGCGAGTTAGAGAGATAATAAAAAGAACGCGGCGTGGCATAATGTTCCCTTTTTTGAAATTCGTTTAATCTGATTCTGTACAAGCAAGAGGTCTTGCTTCTTCAGCAGCCAGTAGCAGAATCGAGGAATGTTTCCGTGATAAACACTGCACACCTTGCCAGGAGTAGCGACGCCTCCTGATACTCAAATTTACCCTCAACCGCCATCAAACTCATTTCGTAAAAATAATATTAAACGAATACTTATCAGCTATCTTCATTTTCCACAACTGCACATCAATTCGTACGCAGCAGGCGCTACAGTGCTCCATGTATTGCAGATTAAAACGCAAGTGAATCAATACAAGCGAAGAGAGAAGTTTGAATATAAAAACAACAAACATTTTTCGAATGAAATTCACACAAAACACGAAGTAACATAAGCAGAATAAATCTAGGCTAGGATAAAATAACACTTCAGAAAACAGAGTGACAGTCTTGAAAATTTTGTTAGAAATTTAAAAGGGCTTCAACATTTACACGAATCCTCGCCTAAATCAAGTGACTTCAGAATTTAAACAAGAACCATAAAAATAAAGAAAGTACCGTGCATAGCTCAGTACGCGCTAAAGATATTAACGGCAGCCATAATAGTAGCGTCAACGATGACAGGCTAAAAATGTTCTTAAAAGTTCATATCCAAGGCCCTTGGTAAATACTGTACAGGAACCTCTACTTGCAGGGCTACGGCAGGTTTAGTTACTCTACTTCAGATGAGCCTGAATGCTCCAAATTGGAGAACCATCAACTTGCTATGAAATCTCATTAAATGTGCAATGTAATCTGCAGTAAGGCTGACCAATCAAGGAAAAACACTTGACAAGCGATTACTTCTGACGTTTATACAAACTTTTAAACAAAACTGTTGCAAATGCATAAATTGCACAATAAACCAACATACAATAAAAAGAATCTAGTAGCAAAAAGGGAATTCGTATTTGCAAAAATTCATGCAAGCATAAAAAAAAAAAAACAGAAAACTTAGAGAGATGAAAGAACAGTGTCTAAAACGTCAGCAGCAGACACAACAGTCTTCTCATACGAGGTGAACACTCCACTAAATTCTCCCAGCTGAACAAAGGGCAAGTCAGGACTCCGGATGAATATTCTCTTCATTCACATTAAAGCCAATTAACCCTATGCCAATTAAAACTCGACCTTTCAGGCTAATGTCCTTCCCAGTGTACACAGAGGCAACGGCCTTATAAGAAACAGGCCGCAAGGACTGATAGACGTCTTGTGGGGAGAAAATTGAGAAAAAATACCCTCGAATCTCCGTGTGTGTGTGTGTGTGTGTGTGTGTTTTGTTTTGAGTTGGAGAAATGACTGAAACAAAAGCTATGTAAACCAGCTAAGTTTATGGCTTGCTCTGAACCAGAGAAAGAACTCTGAACCAGTGCTCCATGCAGACAGTTCTAAAAATGGTCTGGGTGCTTTACTCGTACAGGATGATAAGTAGGAAGTATCATGTTTACGAAAGCTTAAAATTCAATATCCATAACATGTGGTGAAATAGCTTTTTAAAAAAACGAAACAAAGATGCATAAAGGAATATGAACAGTTATATACGAGGAATAATATTAATAATAAAATAATAATAAAAGCAAAAAATATACCATCTATTCCAAGACGAACATAAAAAAATATATATTGCCACTGAAAGTTAAAACCGCCCCAGTCTTCCGTTGCAATATTGTAAGAGCAACAATAAAATAACCGGAAACGACTTGGGTTTTACACCTTACTGTTCAATAATTGAACAAAATTAAAAGGCTGTACCGTTCGAAGGACAAAATTTCCCCCTTTAGCCTAGACTTACTGGAACTTTCCTTTCCTTTATAATAGGCTTTCGCCTCTTTGGGGAATGCCAAGGAGCTTAGAAAAAATAAAAAAACAACAGAGAGACTGAGGATCTTTCCGTAAGGCGTGTTCACGCCATGACAGCGCGGATGTGGCATTATTAATTATGGACGATATTCACACCTAATCCAGTCTCCTCCATATTTCGCTGACTGCTTCCTTTTTCCTTTTTATTTCACCTGGATTTATCCTCGCTTATATGAACCCAGGGCAGTAATGATAACAATACTGTAAGTTTATAATAATCTCAAAATCGCACGAGTCGCTAAAGTGGTGAAGAAATCCACAATGTCAGTGTAAATATATATATTAAAATATATACAAAACGAGAGCTTTCGTTCTCAACCTAAGGAGAATCGTGCAGGTTTCCGAAAGCCCTCGTTTTGCATATATTTTCAGTTCGTATTTACACTGACATCATAAAGGATTTCTTCACCAATACTGTCAGTGCTATTTCCACATAAAAAAAAGGTCCAGCTGATTGGAAACTTTCCACGTGTTCAAGCAATAAGTCAAAACAAATTCACCATTATAGCTACTGAAAGCAAATTAATAATAAAACAATTCTTATTGTGTTGATAGTCCCTGAGACTGGTTACTTTCTTCACCATGCGAGTTATGGAAATCGAATGAACTTAAAATAACCTTTGACAAAATAACCTGAGTGAAGAGAACTCGAAATATATAATTTATTTACCCGCAAAATATACAATTTATTTACGCCCCTTTTATGGTCAACTGAATTTCAAAACAACTGGCACTCCATTAACTTCAAAATGAAGCTAGACCGAGTCAACTGTTTAAGTGCACCACCTGAAATGTTGTATTCTTTCCTGCATGCAAATTCGCTCATGACTGACTGATTGCTTTACGTCACACTGGCAGTGCAACAACCAAGGTTCTGGACGCGAAAAAGCTTCTTATTTGCTAATATACACACTTATATTGCGAGATAGGCATGAAACCAGAGATAACTGCCAAGAAACGAACGACCGATAGGCCGATCGCTAGCGGGCATGTCGAAAAAGTGCGCGCGCGCACGCACGCACACACACACACAGCGCACCTTGGCATGAGGCAAATTTAAAGTCCACTTACATTATGTACACAGTCTCCAAGCCATGTACAACTGCCAAACATCGAATCAGCTGTAAAGGCGGGTCAAGTCCATTGTACAATGAATGCTCTCTTGGAGCAAAAAATGTACACACGTACACGTGGGTGGGGCAGCCAGAAACCAGTTTTGCTACCCACCAAACATGGAAGACATGAGAGAGAGAGAGAGAGAGAGAGAGAGAGAGAGAGAGAGAGAGAGAGAGAGGAAGGTGGTGGTGGCTAACAGAGATCTTCCTCACATTCAGTCTTCCTCATCCTGATTCTGCCCCCCACCATGTCATGACCATTCCCGTCCATCCCCCGTCATACAAACACACACACACACACACACACACACACACAAACACACGGACACAAAATTTCATGAATTTAAAACTATGAGGAACTGACCGACTACTGGTAGAAAGAAATACGTATGAGAATGAATGTAAGCCTCTACGATATATATCTATTTAGGTCTTGTGGCTTTTATAACACGCGTTTCTGAATAGTGACGCAAAGAATGGTTTAATCCGTACTTAATTTCGCAAGACTGAGCAAAAGTAGGAACTAAATGATTTTACCACGGTTATGCTTTTATCTGGAATCTCCAGTAGGCTATGGCTTCGCTGGACAGCATCCACAGTGGGCCTTTTCAATCTCAATAATGACGTTAGTCCATTCTTTAGTGGAATCTTTGGGCGTCGTTCACCTCAAGGAATTTTAGAGAACAATGCATTAAGTAACTTTCAACCAAACACAATGCATGAGACGTTTTTTCTAAATGCTTTTTGACGATGTTAAGTGCGCAGTATGAGTTCTTCAAATCTCTATTCTGTTATCCAGCCATCTTCGTTCATCAACCCTTCCTACGTCTTCATTCACTTCGTGGGCTTCCTCTATTACGTGTATTCCACACCGAATCGATCTTATCGTAAAAGAACTACGTCCTGGGGCGCATTCCCACAGACGGAGATCATAAATTTAGTCAAGTTCAGTGGAAGTTTCTACGTATTCTTCTGTCCAACTGAGCATCGACTTCTATACAGCTTGCTAGTTTTTCCGATGACCGTCTCTGAGCTGGAGAGGGGATATTTAGGATGATAATCCAACCATTTACTAGTCCAAAACCTTCGTTTTCGTTTTCCACAATCATTTCAATCCCACTATTATTTTTTATTCAGTCTGGCAGTTCAATCAAGACCTTGGGTGTACAGGTTACGTCCAACTTGTACCGTAAATACCAGATGAATCAAACTGTTACGTATATCTCTTTTTCACGTCGACAGTTCTTTTCTCCACCAGTCGTCAGAGATTTACAACGTCCCCAAAAGTCCATCGTCAGAGCCCTGGGAACAACTGCGTTGTTTCCTTTCGCGTCCGGACTGAACGCAAGGTATAGTTCTTATGATCAACGGCCTTGCACTTGCTTCTTATTTTTAGTTTTTTTTTCTTTTCTGTACGTCACAAAGTGGCCTTGCCGTCTCTTATCTATACAGTTTCGCTACTTAACTCAGGCGAGAATGGGTCAAAAAGCATAAAGAACGTTAATATCTCACGCTGCTTTTCCCGCGTTCGAAGCTTTACACAATGCATCATATTGTATGTATATATATATATATATATATATATATATATATATATATATATATATATATATATATATATATATATATATATGTGTGTGTGTGTGTGTGTGTGTGTGTGTACAGTTTTCCTACTTTATTTGAAAGAAGTATATCAGAGTATATCATTCAAGTGAATCCCATAACCAACGACTTTCAAGTACAGGCCGAAATAATTATAGGCACTCACAGCTTAACTAGTGGGGCTGCTAGTTCTTAAGCAATCTGCCTTAAAAATGGGACAACTGACGCCTAGGAACTGAAGGAATGCAAGACAGTTGATTAGTTAATTCCTGGAACAGTGTTCTTTCGACCTGGCGCACGAATTTAATACGGTTAAAATATTTCTGAATAAAATAGATGAACCTGAAAGTGCAAAATAACTCATGACGTTTTTAATACCCGGCAAAACAATGTAGCGACGTCGATATCAAAGAACTCGTTGCAATTAGCACCAGTGTCCACCAATGTCCTTTGAAAAGTCTTCGCGACTTGACCTCTCCTTAAAGTCTGATTCTGACAGCGGTCATTAGCTTCGATGCAATAGATCATCAAAAGTACTAATAAAATCCGATGGCGAAGTCGGCAGATATTCCTAATAAAGAACATTTTTCCATTATTTTTATTATTATTATTATTATTATTATTATTATTATTATTATTATTATTATTATTATTATTAAGTGCCTGACAAGAAAATTACCCATTATTTCAACTGGACTTTGTCTCTGCCTCAGTTTTAAAGAATAGACTGGTTGCTATGTATAGAAGTTTAATTTAGAAGGCTCCATTCTGACTAAGTTCACTTATTAATGAAATTTTCATGACTTAGGTGAACGTTCCGCCCATCTCATCTCGCATTATACGAAAGGAATACTGCTGCACTGAACATAAAATTAAAAACTGCTACACAGAAAATATAAAACCAAAATTAAAATTTCACAATGTGATTCTATTGAGTCGACTCAAGACCAAACTTTCCCACTGGAAGAAAAGGCAGATCCTTCACAATATAAATACATAAATAAATAAATAAATAAATAAATAAATAAATAAATAAATAAATAATGGAAAAAACAACCAAATAAAGAAATAAAGTTGCGCTAGCAAAATGTTTGCGCATTGATTACATGTATTGCATAAAGCAAAAATCAAATTATTGCTCTGAATATGATAGCATCCCAGCCCCTATTTTTTTTATAGGGGCCGCCTGTTGAAAAAAGTAGCCAAAAAAAAAAAAAAATCCCCCTATATCCACAGTATGTTTGCGTATGCCTAAGGCGCTCCCGAGGTGGCCCTTAATTGAAATTCCTGGTGAAATGGGCGTATAAATTCGACATCGAGGATCTCACTCCGGCCAGCCACTCTACCCCGAACTATGCAAACAATCCGAAAATCAAATTTAGAGCGACTTTATATCGCGTAAAAAAAGGAAGAAGAGGAAGGAGGAGGAGGAGGAGGAGGAGGAGGAGGAGGAGGAGGAGGAGGAGGAGGGAGGTTCCTGTCTGTAATCTTAAACTTTGCAGATTCGGTTTCTTTCGTTATTAAAAAGCGTTATTATTTTTTTAATTATGTTTCTTACTGCTGTTGATTTCTCAATTAATTTTCCTATGTAGCACGCATTTTTTAAAATTTTCAATAACTTTCGTTACCAAATGATAGTTATCTCATTAAATGATGCGTTACCAAATGGTACTTACCTCATTAATCGTTTCGTATTATTGAATTGCCAAGGTTAATCTCCTGCATTCAACGCAATTTTGCATCAATGAAGCTTAACATCAAAATTTATCAAGCATTTTACATTACAGACTTCTAGAACATTCATTTGCACAATCAATTCGTACATATACATAAATATTCAACAGTGAACCATCCTCGTCGCGAAATTCTACTGCTGATCACATTCAAAACATGTAGAACAGTTTCTACACAGTACTCTTGTAATATATATATATATATATATATATATATATATATATATATATATATATATATATATATATATATATATATATTTAACTATATATATATTCCATAAATCTCGATTATTTGACTTTGGGGTTTGTAAAAAAAAAAGTACATAATCTTTTGGACAAATTACTTTCATAAGCCAGTAAATCATATCCCTTGGCAGAAAAACTAAGTAATTTTAATGACTGAAATCAACTGTCTTTTGACGGGAATGATTTGTAGGATATCCTTATCAAGAAAACCGACATTTATATTGAAATTTCTTTAAAGTTTCGCGTTTTCCTTACTAAGTATATACTCTATACTCTCCTTAGCTCACTTTCACTATTCCCTGATCAGTAAACATATTCGAAAGTGAAAAAAATTAGTTTATTAATTTCTGGCAAAGTTCCCAGAGCAATCGGGACGAGGGTGTGTCCACGATATAGAAGGAAGAAAACAGCAAAAAAAAAAAAAAGCAATAATACATTCAATGTTAGATTCAATAGGCAAGGGAAAAAAGCTTTAACCGTGTTACTCATCACGATACTGCAAACAGTGACTCAAGATATGGATATTTACTATATACTGATATAAATATATGGATATTCTTTTCAATTGAGTGATATTTAATTGAAATGAATATCTGTGAAAGCGAAATCTGTGAGGCATCACTAAGAAGCCATGAAGACTGTGAGAACTTCAACTACCGTTTCCATTTTGCTGTAGCTCCTAAATTATCGTGTAATTTTCCTTTTCGTTTACGTAGTATGTTAACCTCATTCTGTTGGCTCAAGAGAACCTCTTGCATTGTGAGTTAATCGATACTGAGTTTAACTCGTGAGATTTGTAACTACCAGTTGGTCTTTTTGTTCAATTTTTCATTGTATATCCAATTGATTTCACTTTCATTGGGTATAATTATCCGTTTCAGACATCAGGTTACTTTTCAATTATAGCTGTCGAAATGCTGAACAGCATAAACAACCAAATAACGTCCCTTACAGAGGAGAGGCTGTCGTACTGAAATGCCTCACAATTCTTGTGCTTAGTGAACCTTCAAATGCCTTTTCTAAGCCATCGGATCTCGAAAGAACAAAGTCAGAGTAGATGACATCAAAGCTTTCGGCATCAGGCCATGTCACCTCTTAAAAATATACACAAAAACACACACACACGCTAAAAGATTAAACAACCACGCAGTATGTGCCTATAAATTTTTACGATAGTAACATTATAACCACTTTCGATTAAAACATGAAAAAAAATTTATTTCAACAAAAATAACACGATAAAGCAATTCAGTGTAAAAGTTGTTAAGCGTCAAACTACTTTATGAACAATTTCTCTATAAAAATACAGCGGAAAATCTTGTTCCCTGAAGACACAACTCCTTAAGACTCCCCTGGAGACGAAATGCCGCCGCCCTGATCTAAAATGCTCAAAGTTTGACGAGACAAGTTTTGAGTTTAAGTGCTAAATGGACTGCAACTTTTAAGCCACCAAGTTCGGCGAGCGAAATTTTCACGTAGCCAGAAATCTGTTCTGGGTTTTATTTCGTTCTTTTTCTTAATTTTAGTTGATGATGAGAGAGAGAGAGAGAGAGAGAGAGAGAGAGAGAGAGAGAGAGAGAGAGAGAGAGAGAGAGAGAGAGAGAGAGGCTTGAAACACGAGTTTGGAGCCTTTTTTATGCTTCCTCTGTATTTGATTTAGTTTTATTTATTACTTTCAAATTACGAAACTTTTCCACGTAACTCGAAAATTTTCCCGTCCATTTTTGCTCGTGAATATTTCCTCACTGGAGCAGCTCTATAGTCTTACCTTTTTCTCTGGTGGGTGTGTCGACAGATGAAGCTCGCCGCTGGTGAAGGCGACGCAGAACTGGACTCTCGCTGACGACCGCTGCTGAAATGGACACAGAACGAAGGATGCGGGTTATTTTGGGATCATTTTCACATAGCGGCGTAGATGGTTTTCAATATCGCAAGGTGTAATCATCAATATCTTTCATTATTCTCTCTCTCTTTCTCTAATGGGTCAGTATTCTCATCTCACAACCATAGTAGGCCACGGGCTCGATTTCGGGCTAGGAAGGTACTATTTGGGCATGCTCCTTCACACCCACTGCGCCCCTGTTGACCTCAGCAATAAATTACGAACCTGATGGTCAGCCGAGTGAAGAGAGACAGAGGAGAACAGAGTAAAATCAAAGAAATATAAATGTTTTATAAATCTAAATACAAAACCGTACATTTAAAGTACGAGGACCTCTGCAGAGTAATCCCTCACCCCACCGTGGTGGAACCATCCTTCAGATTTATCCGATAACCCTTAAAATAATATACTAGAATAAAAGGTTATTTTTCCTTTCAATCCATGACTTACGTTAAAATGAATAGCTAGATTCCACGGCGGGTTATAAATCAAGATAAACCCGACATCATGGGAACGGCAATGCTGATTTAATAGCCAGCCTTGTGTTCTGCACTGAAAAATGTACGAAAGGCAGTTTAAAATGTTTACTAGAAGAACAGCGCGTTCATTCAGCATGCGTGCGCTTTAGTATACATGGCATTTACTGAAAACAGCTTTTGGTGGTGCTACCAATTCTGTAAGGGAGGAATCCAAAAACGTTCATTAAAAGATTCTCTGAAAATTGACGTCGTAAGAGCAGATTTTCCCGCGCCCTCTGAGCATCGGGTGAGCAAGAAATAAAAAAAAAGAAAACAAACCACACTGCTAGAGAAGAAGACAATTGCAATGTCACACCCACAGGTTGGTTCCAACTGTACGAGGTTTTATGGTATTTCACTCGACGACAGCATCTTCGACTCGAGGACAATTTTGTTACTAAGGAGAGGTAAGTATAAATCGGCTTCCCAAAAGTTTACTATTCCTGAAGGGTACATATTATTTGTTACTTCTGCTCACTTTAGTTTGTGTACTTTATTTGATCTGCTTCTGCATATATATCTGAGTTCATTTCAGGGAATGAAGTACATCACTATGTTATTTAGGGCATAAAGTTAGTATGCAGGTTCTATATACTTTTTATGCCACATAATCTTTTGCCGATTCTTCATGATGGGGAGAAGTTAAGCCCTTCTTCCAGTCATTATCTGTGGTCATTACCAGTGAGACTAATCCTTGAGTGTTGATGCATAGTTTTTTTAAATCTATTATAATCATATTCCTTCCTAAATTTACGGGAAGTCATTGCGAAGATCTTAGGAAGAACATAAAATGACCATATTTTCTTTGAAAAAAAAAAAAGACAAGGTTATTACTTTAAAAACAGCTCTTAAGCCTTTCTTTTCGTACTCTTTAGTATTTCACATAAAATGGTACAAAGGTTCCAATAATAACGATTATATATTTCCCCTTAAAAAACTATCCACTTTCTTTCTATTCGATTATTATGTTAATTACCAAGATGCTATAATCTTTTTCTTGGGTTACAATTCGTCTTTACCCCATTTAGCGATTCCGTTATTATCAAAAGATTCTTCAGATTCGTAGAAAAGATATTTTCTTAGGACCAATTTATTTATCAACAAAATAAACTTCAAATTTATTTATCAACAAAATAAACTTACGCCACTAAAAAAGAGATATTAAGACACTTAAAAAATTACTTGACATACTATTCATTCCTAAGAAAGATTTTAATGAAAGTAACGTAATGAAAGTAATGACTAGAGATAACATAAAAGTATTAAAATATCTCAGGCAAATCATGCCATTACAGCGAATTACAATATAAAACTCCTATAAAACAAACTTTGAACATCTACACTGACGAAGACAATCTGAAATAAACCGCATTAGCGCCTAATATATACATCACAGAGAGAGAGAGAGAGAGAGAGAGAGAGAGAGAGAGAGAGAGAGAGAGAGAGAGAGCCGTTTGCATTCTTCACGAGTTCCTCACCCGAGTGCGTCCTATGGTAGAGGTGATGGTGATGTAGACTGGAGGTGCTACTGCTACTGCCGGGGCCGCTTCCTGGACCGATGCTCTGCCGGAGGGGGGAGAGCCTCAGGAGCGTCGGGGGAGCTTCGCTGCTCGAGGAACGCCGGAACAAACCCATGGTGACGCCTGTTCTCTAGCAGGCATGGGCTGCAGGGGGAGGTAGACGTGGCGGTTAGACACACTGCTTTAAAAATGGACAAACACAACTAAAATAATTCTCCCTGTGTTTTAATAATTTACTTACGTTTTCATCTTTTTTTTTATATAATTTTTAAATTTACTTTTCCCTCTTTCTGCCTTTTCTATTACCTTCTGTAACTCCTTTCAAATGAATGCCATATTCTTTGGAAGCTTGAGTTTCAAGTTAATGGCCCCTGTGGAGGGCTTGTTCCATATGAATAGGGTTCATCTTCTGAATAATAATAATAATAATAATAATAATAATAATAATAATAATAATAATAATATAATAATAATAATAATAATAATAATAATAAGTAGGCCTAACTTAAAGCATTAACAAGGGCACAAAAAATAAAACAACTCTATTTTCTTAGAAAAACATGACAAGGTATTTTATTTGGAAACAGTTCTTGGGCCTTTCTTTTCTTGCTCTATAGTGTTTCACATAAAATGGTAAAAGGGTTCCAATAATAATGAATACAATCCACAAAATGATGTAGTCTCTTCAAATACAAATTCTGAGAAATGAATGAACCACAGAACGACGACTCAGTGTATAAAACATAACCAAGAGAAACCACATAACAGGAAAGCAAGGCGGCAGTTTTATCCAGCATCATGTAACTTTCAGAAACCTTGACATAACTTTAAGGAAAATGGGATAATTTATATTACACTCAACGCCACAGCAATAAACTTTCGTAACATCATTTTGCGTCCAAGTTAGCGTTAAGCCTATTACCTACGCACGAAAGTCGAATATAAAAGAGCAACATGCTTTCCAAATTTCTGAAATACTTTGAGATGGTCAATTACGCTTTGCGTCAGCCTTTTGATATTCCAACCTGAATTAACCAAATCAGCTCAGAATTTCTCCCCTTAAACTCTACCACTTCGCAAGTATGTTAGTACCATAGAATGGTTTGAGTCTTCATGTATATGGATCAGGGTGTGTTAGAGAGAGAGAGAGAGAGAGAAGTAGGCCCCGATAAAGTTCCCAGACCTTGCAAGTGAAAAACCATAAACAAGTAATCACGGATAACCATAGAAAATCCATACCAGAGGACGATATGGTTGAGGTACAGAGCGGAAAGAAAAAGAACTTTTATTAAATAAGTCCTTCCCAAACCTGTCTAAACACTTTAGTCTTCAGAACAAACAGTTATTATACAGTAGATTATAGAGGTACGACTACAAATCCTGAAACGCACGCACGCACAAAACTGCAAACACTATGTAAACGTAACTAACATCCAGAACTCCGTACGAAGTCCCTTTGCAACGAACACCCGATGGCAAGAGCACGGGAGGAAAAAGGAAATGGCCATCCTTCCGGGATCTCACGTTCTTAATTGTCGTGCTCTTCATCTCTTCAAAAGAATATGGCGACTAACTTACCTTACTTAAACCCACAGACAAACATCAGCTCGCAAGTGAGCACGGGAACGCGCGCGCGCAAACACACACGCACGCAGTGAAGAATACGCCATCAAGGCGATGCATTCGACCGAACAATGGCAAGTTGGAATCCGGCGCATTTAGACGGGGACAGAAAATAGGTTCCAATGCCCGCCGGGCCATGTCAGTTAGGCCGTAGAATATACGCGTAGATACGTTGGGGGAGAGAGAGAGAGAGAGAGAGAGAGAGAGAGAGAGAGAGAGAGAGAGAGAGAGAGAGAGAGAGCAGTAACATGGCCGAAGGCTAATTTAATTTTCCCTTTGACTGGATATGGAGATACAATCCGAGCAGTGACGACCATACAATTTATCAGGGAGAAAGCCAGATTATACTACTGTATATACTCTTTCACTGTGTTAAAATACATTTTCGTGTAACATCGGACGGTATTAAACGCGTATATCCCATGATGAAAGTTGCTTTCACAATACAGAAAAGGTTAAAAAAAAATAAGAGGATTATATATCAAAGAGGTTTACTGTCGGTTTAATCAATACAAAATTACCAATAATTCTTAAGCACAGCAACCAAATTGATATATGCATAAGTTAAAACTTGTGTTTACCGAGAAAGCTACGTTATCAATCATGTTCAATATCGTTGTATCCATCCTTATTAGATCGCTTTCCTTAAATTGCGGCTATACGACTTTCAACGAGAGATGCTTCATCAAACCCAATGGGATGTAAAATTATGAAATTTCAGTGAATCTTGTCACACTTGAACGCTCTCCTATGAAAATGGATATTACATCTTTCACTTTCGCACACGCACGCTTTATGTCATAACTCGATATGGAGTGTGTGGGAAACCACACTCGGGAGGTTGATCGAAAAGCCTGAGAGCTTCCAACCGGCGTCCGACCTGACGAGACTTGAGACAATTTTCAAGTTTTACTTTCGACGACACACTCGCTGGAAAATCACTTACATGAAAACCAAGCAACAACATGAAATCAAGCAACAGTGTATATGTTTTATTTTCTTTCTTTCTGTCTTTAAATCTTCTGCTGAGAACCTTTTTGGACAGTCAGCAGACTATAAGCACAGGAGGGCTCCGAAGGGAAAGGTGATAAATGAATAAATATAAGGGAACAGAAAATAAAACCGTTAAACCTGATATTCAGGAGACAGCAGAGGGCAGGAATGAATTTGCTCCTCGCTTAAATATTTGGAGATGGAAGATTCAACAACTGCACTAGGCAAACTATTCTACAGTTTAGTTGTAGCCAAAATAAAAATCCTAGCGGGCTGAGTAGGATTAAACTGATGCTATACAACGACACACCGTTTGCAGTGTTTCTCTAATTCACTGTTATCTTTTCCACCAGTTATTTAGGGTACTTTTACCGTTCAAGAATATCAAGACTAAATTATAAAAATAGGGGAAGACTATTCGAACTTTACAAACATAAATTTAAAAAGGGCTAGTTTATGGCACAAGTGAAGCTTTATAGGCCTAGCTTATGACGCCAATGAAGGTTTATAGGCCTACATTATGACGGGAATGACACTTTATAGGCCTAGGGGAATTATTGACGAGCAGAAAAAAGTATTGACCAAACATATCCTCAGAAAAATGGAAATTACTGAGTTAAACTAAGACAGTTAAAATACAACAATCAACCAAAACGTAGTGAGATACAAGAAGACACTCTCAGTGAACTGAGAGGTCGAATACAGTCCTCACCGCTCAAGCTCTGGACCTCTCAGTTCTCCAGAACTTCAGGTCAGATTTTAAATCACTTCATGTGACGCGCAAATCGTCACTTAATAGAATAAGTCCCTAGGCGATGAAAGTGGACTACAGTTCACATAACTGTTATGCTTAAAGAGGTAAGAAGGATGATATAAAGTTATTATTATCATTTATTCAGAAGATGAACCCTATTCATACGCAACAAGCCATCACGGTCCATTGACTTGAAATTCAGTCTTCCAAAGAATATGGTGTTCATTCGAAAGAAGTAACAGAAGGTAATGGGAAATACAGAAAGAAGAGATTATTTATCAAAAAGAAAAAATAAATTAAAAATTAATAAATAAATAGAAAAAAGTAAGTCAATTATTAAAATACTAGAATTGTATTAGGCTGGTAATGCACTGGAGTTCCAATTGAACAGCATCCTCAGGGAGACTGTTCCACATTCCAACGGTGTGAGGAATAAAGCACCTCTGGAACTGAGAAGTTCGACAGCGAGGCTAAACATGTACTGCATATTGGTGCTGCTGCTCAGCGAATGTGGTTGCTCTCGGCAGATAAAGGGGCTCAGGGATCAATTGTGAATGTGAAAAATCTCTGTTAAAATACAATTTATGAAAAACTGACCATCTAGAGACCTTCCGTCGGTGGTCTAAGTCATAACTGCTAATATTAGAAAACAAAAACCTACCACCATGAACCACTCTATCTAAAAGAGATAAATCTTTGGTAGAAGTAGACAACCACACAAAGGAACAAGGGAATAATAGAAAGGGAACAAAAGAAAGTGGAATAAAAGTGAGAGAAAATGGGGGATAATACGCACATTTTACGAGAGAGAGAGAGAGAGAGAGAGAGAGAGAGAGAGAGAGAGAGAGAGAGAGAGGGAGAGAGTTTTAATATGAAGAAAGTTCCCTCCTGCTGTTAATATGCAAATACAACATAGTGCTGAATTATCAGTAACACATACACTTCCCCTTTCAAATACGGAAAGAAGGGCAAAAAGTAAAAGGCAATAAAATAAACAAAAGAGCAAAGGAGGACACACAGTGATCGAAATAAACACCAGTGGATGTGTTCCCATTTCTTTTCTTTAGGGAAAAGCTGAGGGCAAGATGTATCTTAAGCAATCCTTTTACAGCACATTGGACCTTCTATCTAGGGAAATGATTACAGCGCACGAATCAGATTTATATATTCGTCGCAATCACAAACGTTATAGTTAACGGGGACCCCGTAATTAACAAGTCGTGGCAAGGGCGCGGCCCCACGAAGAAATGTGGCATTTACGACAAGGGCACTCCCTTCAGAGTACTACGTTGAGGGAAGAGTTTGGCACTTGGACTTCAAGAATTGTGGACTAATAAAAAAATAAAAGGTAAACCGGTTTGTGTGTTTCTCGTTTGCTCGAGGTATTTGTATACATTTAGTAAAAAATAATTAGTTTGCTTTGAACAAAACGTTCTAAGCTGTATAAGTTAAGGGGAAAATTAATTCGATTTTAACAAAAACTTCTAAGCTGTATATGATTGTAAAAAATAACTAATTTGTTTTTTTTTTTACAAAATCTAAGTTGTATAAAAGAAAATTAAAGTAAAAATCATTTGTTTTTAATAAAAAGTCTAATTTGTATAAATTAAAGAAAAATAATTAATTTTTTTAACAAAACCTTCTAAGTTATATAAATTACGGAAAGAATAATCAATTTGTTTTTAATAAAAATTTCTAATTAATTTGTTTTTAACAAAAATGTCTACGTGGTATAAATTAAAGAAAAAATAATTAATTTAACCAAAACTTCTAAGTTGTATCAACTAAAGAAAAATAATTAATTTGTTTTTAACGAGAACTTCTCAGTAATATGAATTAAGGAAAAATAATGAATTTTTTAAACAAAAATAAGGAAAAATAATTAATATGTTTTTAACAAAAATTTCTAAGTTTTATACATCAAGAAAAAAATAATCTATTACTGACAAAAACTTCCAAGTTGTATAAATTAAATAAAAATAATTAATCTTTTTAAATAAAAACTTCAAAGTTGTATAAACTAAGGAAAAAAAATTCATTTAACAAAAACTTCTAAGATGTATCAATTCAATACTAATCATTATAAAAAATCTACTAAGTTTTATAAATTAAAGGAAAATAACGAATTTGTTTTAAGCAAAAACTTTCTTGTGTTACTGGAGGAACAGATAAATTATGCAAGTCTGTAATGACTACAATCAATTTGCCAAATTCTCTTCCCGCTTCCTAACCATCATGTCACAGCCTCGACGAGCAATCAGACCGCAGGACTACAATTAAAGAAATAGAAGAAAAGTTCCTGGAAGCATCAATTGCGCCTGGGACGAAGTAATGACTCCCACACTCGATAAACATCACGGAGGAGTTATTTATGCGGCCACAATCTGGGGAATTAGACGCCATTCTGCATTGCAGAAAACAATTTCGAGTTGTTTATTTGCAAGGATCTCTCTCTCTCTCTCTCTCTCTCTCTCTCTCTCTCTCTCTCTCTCTCTCTCTCTCTCTCTCTCTCTCTCAAACGTGAAGGAAGCAATGTAACTTAGTTGCATTCAATGAAAAAAATAATAAACATGAGTTGTCATTCTTCCGTTTCTCCTACTCTTTCTCGATGATGTTCAGGCCGCGTATTAAAGATTTTACGTATAATCTGGAATAGATATACATATATATACAGTACATACATACATAAGTACATAAAAACATACATACATACACTGACAGACACACAAAAGGACAGACGGAAGTGGCAATTTACAAGTTCGTCAGTTAACACCATTAGCAAAATATTAGATTTTCACAGAAAAAAATATCTGAAAAAAAAAAAAAAAAACGGTGCAGAAAACACACGAGGTGAAACACCAGTATCATCGTAGCTTTCAATGAAAAAAAAAAAAAACTGCTGCCGTACAAAACACCAGTCATATACTTGTTATTTTTTTTAGACTTACATTGGAAACTATCACGATATCCTTGCACCAACTTCTTGAGTTTAAGTTTAAGACGGATGATTAATTCAAAACATGAATCAAAAGTAATCTTAGTTTAAAATCATTATTAAACGGTATTTAAAATGAAAAGAAGACATTTGGTTATTGTAAAGTAACAACAGAGACTTACAGTAAACAAATGCCATTTCTTTTCGGGAGCTACTCCTTTGGCTTTACAGGAAACGACGCGAAAAGGGAACATCCTTCAGCATAAATGCAATTTATTTGCACGAAGTGTGAAACTGCGTGTCTTTTGCTCCTGCTTACTACATCCTGTCAGACAGGAGGAGTAATCTTCAGTCCTCAAAATCTGATGGCAGCCTATCTTCATCCTCTGAAAGGTCGAACTCTTCGATTAAACAGACGACTGGTCTTGAGTAGCCATGATGCTTTCCACCCGGTCACGAGAATTTACCTCGGTGAATGATTGGTCCTTTTTCTTCTTTAAGTATCAAAATACCGTATATCTATACGGAATACGAATCAAGGTATGACATTAAACTATACTAAAAGATTTTGCTTTAAGAAGAATTTTAAGTCAGATAGCAGGCTAGAGTCAGAAAGGATAATATAGGGAAAATTACGGAAGTTCCATTTGCATAGGTCTATAGGAATAGTATGTGATAGTGTCTGCAGGGCTCCAGTGAGCATCATAGTGAAGTTGGGAGACACAAACCGACTTAGCTGAGATCTATGAGACGGGAGATGAGTGGAGATTTGTGGAAATGAAAGCACAGAAAGGACATGAGTGGCAGAATTTCACGAGGCCCTTTGTGTCGTATGGCGTTCGAGGAGATAAAGATGATGATGATGATTTTAAGTAAAAAAAAAAAACTGCTAAAAAAAAGCAGGTAAATGTAATGAAACAAATAATAAAACGCAGAAATAGAAATGACGCCAAAGTTATGCACGACAAGACGAAAAGACATTATATTTCCAGATCTCGGTAAACCTCTGAACCGCAGACTATGGCACCGCGATATCCATGGATGAGAGAATACCCAGTCCCCTCGCCCCCCACCTCTTCTTATATAAAATTTACGACCGACAATTCAAAGAGAGAGAGAGAGAGAGAGAGAGAGAGAGAGAGAGAGAGAGAGAGAGAGAGAGAGAGAGAGAGAGATTTAAACTTTTTCAACATCAGTCGAACTTTATTTATCATTAATTCTTGTTAGAATTGAGAGAATTATTGTTTCTCTGAAGAAAACTTTATAATCAAGAATAAAAAAAAAAATACTGCAATACCATACCTACGTAAACAATAAAACTGAAAATTAGATTTTAAAAGGCTCTCAGCGTAACGAGGACTGGAAATAAATTCACGAATAAAATCGGCAACACCGTTAAATTAAGAATCACTTGTTAAAGCGCGATGTCTTACAAAAAGTTGGATAAAAAAACATGTCATTACAAATTTACTGGCCGCAGAGTTGTTACTGTAATGACTACAACTAATGAAAATTGAAAGAACAGGATACACTTGTCACTCCAATGTTACAGCTACAATTCTGAAATAATCAAGCAATATTTTCTAGTATAAAATTAACTTTGTAAGTGCAATAGCGAATCGAATTATGTTTCGCAGCTTACTCAGCTTTTAAAGCCATCAGACATCCCATATATATATATATATATATATATATATATATATATATATATATATATATATATATATATATATATATATATATATATATATATATATATATATATATATATATATATATATATATATAATAAATGCATGTAAGTGTTCGTGTGTCTGTGAACAAACATACACGATACATATACAAATACACAAATAACTATACAAAATAAGAGTGCGCGCTAATGTTATCAGTCAAGCATGAAACGTTACGTCATATCCTTTAAGGCAATAAATCAAAGTCATTTTGATTCATTACTCCGAGGAATTAATGGCCCATAACAAATAAATCACGACTAAAGAGTTTACCTGCCATCTGAAGCGAACTTTCAAGAATTTAAATGTAACTTTTAGAAAGCCTTTATAAACATCAGCGAGTTTTAATTATAAAAACTTCGAGTGGAACTTTTCTTGAATGATAAGTATGGAGAGAGAGAGAGAGAGAGAGAGAGAGAGAGAGAGAGAGAGAGAGAGAGAGAGAGAGAGAGAGAGAGAGAGAGATGCTATTACCTCAAGAAAAAATTAAGATATGATGCAACATTTCTTGAAATAGTTTGGTCGTCCATGAGAGGACTGGAAAAGTCTATGTTAATAGAGATGACAGATACTGTGAGAGAGAGAGAGAGAGAGAGAGAGAGAGAGAGAGAGAGAGAGAGAGAGAGAGAGAGAGAGAGAGCATGCAGAAATGAAACCAAAAAAAAGTATAAAGGTAAACACCGCCTAATTTCATATCCTTGAGCAACTACAAAAGCTATTTTCAAGGCGTTCCCATAATCACTTTTCTTAATAAGGCTCTTTCGTTATGACCTGAGGAAGAAGGCGCGCGTCCTTGCCATTCCACACCCAGCCAAGAAAAAAAAATAACTCATATATTTAATTGCTTGTTGTTGTCAGAAAAATATGTAAATTTTCTATAGGGTTAGAGTGTTGTTTCAAAGTCCAGTAAACTTTGTTTTGCGAGTGATGTTGCTCCCTAGACAACATGTATACCTACACATTAAAAAACTACGAATTATTATTATTATTATTCAGAAGATAAAACCTATTCACATGGAACAAGCCCACCAAAGGGGCCACTGACTTGAAATTCCAGCTTCCAAAGAATATTAAGGTGTTCGTTAGGAAGAAGTAAGAGGAGGTAAAGGGAAATACAGAAAGAAGAGATTACACTTATTAAAAAAGAAAAAAAAATAATAAATTAACAAACAGATAAAACAGCATTAAAATGCAAGAAGAATAGTATTAGGGTAGTAATGCATTGAACTTTCGCTTGAACTTCTGAAGTTCCAATTGTACATCCCCTGGGAGGCTGTTCCACAGTCCAACGGTGAGAGGAATAAAGGACCTCTGGAACTGAGAAGTTCGACAGCGAGGCACATTTACTGCATATTGGTGCTGCTGTTCAGAGAATCTGGCTGCTCTCGGCAGGTAAAGGGGATCAGGGATCAATTTTGAATGTGAAAGATCTCTGTTGAAATACAACTTACGAAAAAGTGACAAACAAGAGACCATTCGTCGATGGTCCAAGTCATAACTGCTACTATTAGGAAACAGAAACCCATTACCACGAACCACTCTATCTAAAAGAGATATATCTCTGGCAGAAGCAGAGATTTATCATTATAATTATTGCTATTACTACATAAGGTAACAAGAAACTGAGAGAAGAGGTGAGTTATTAGAAAATAAAATATAAATCTTCAAATTAATGAATAAACAGATAAAAATGGAAGTATATTATGAAAAATAAATCATAAAGGGAGCACAACAGAACGTCTTTCAAAATAGCCTTCTGGATTTAAGGAAGACCTGTGACTTATAACTAGTACTTCCTAAATACACTTGATAAGCAACAACTCATGATCAGCACAAACAATATGATATCTAATGTGCCAAGCCAAAAGAAATGAACTTTAATTGTTGGCTCAGATTATCTGACCTTCTATCAGTCAGTCTCTCTGAAAATAACAGTCGTCTTAGCACTTTGACAGGTGAGACTGATATTACAATTAATCACGGCAAGCAGCCTGAAGTCTTTCTTCGATCTGACAAGGGACATTTATACTGATAAGCACGCCCAGGCACATTTATATAATCTTTTATCATTCAAACAAGGTTATTCCTCGTATAAAATGTTGGATTTCTCTCTCTCTCTCTCTCTCTCTCTCTCTCTCTCTCTCTCTCTCTCTCTCTCTCTCTCTCTCTAAACACACTAATGGTGGATTGATCAATTCCAGTTCTGCCTTCCATCTCTTGAATGTCTAGAAAATCATATGAAATTTCAGACTTTACTCTTCCCACCCAATATTTTTGCCCTGATACCCATCTGTCCTTGACAGAAGCTCCGTTCTTTCGATGAACTGCCCACGCGATAAACAAATGGCATAAATAAATCCAAGGTGACTTTTCTCCCGTAACCAGGCTGATTGAAGCTTTCGTACTTGAGACACCTGTTCATTACATGACTCGAATCAGCGAGGGGGTATCTACGAGTAATCATGGTGCTGTAGATTACCTCGGGTTTCAGGGAATGTAGATGACATGAAAATACAAGTAAAAAAATAATGAATCAAGTACTCTCTTCGTTCAATCAGAAGGTACACTTGATTGAAAAGTGGTACTCGATATTCTGAGATGATAATAAACATTAAAATTCCTTAGGAGATATTTGTGATAAGTCACCCACTTAAACTGCCACAATATGTGTGCCTCCTCCTCCTCCTCCTCTTCCTCCTCCTCCTCCTCCTACTACTACTACTACTACTACTACTACTACTACTACTACTACTACTACTACTAACATTAACAACAATTTTACTAAGCAGTATGTTTAAACCACTGCGCATTTCAGGGTCGTGTCTAATAGATTTTCGTCGATAAAATCTTACCAGACCATCAGATATGGATCGTATTTTGGAAATAGCTATTTGAAGCCACAGCCTTATCAGAGTAAATCAAAGAAATTTGAAGGGAAACTTAGCTAAATTTAGTAAGCACCCAGTAGTATGATAATGATAGTAGAAACAAAATATTTGACCCTCTTGTACAATAAGCAATACCTTGAGTAGGATATGCGATAATTATCGAAATTTTATTTTCTCTATTTCCATCGCAAGTTCTTCACTTATGATCTGCTTAAAGCGCAAGACCCTGATTCACAAAAGGCTGGCTTAATCTTAAACAAATAACAGCATATCCTTTTACACAATTTTATATTACAATATTTTTTTTTCATTTCATATTTCCTTCAATTTCAATAAAGTTCAGTATAACCAATGGATTAGTGGATTATAAAATTTAGGGCAAAGACCAAGCCCTTGGACTATGAGTTACGAATATCATTCATCATTAACTGAAATTTGAAATCTGAGTAACTTGAAATCCATAAAAAAATAAATAAATAGATAAAACCGGGAATACATAGACTCACTGATAACCACTCAACAACCCCACAACAAAAATTAGTGTCAATTTCAAGTACATGAAACAAGCGTGTAGAAACAATCAAACTGACATTAAGGAAGTCAAGGTTAGATCACTTGCGTTATGTTACATTCATTTAGCAGGACTAAGCAGGCAGGTACACGTGAACAGGAACTTTTGAGGTGACGATATGGAGCAACAGAAACTCCAGGGTAACAATGGTTTTCACAGAGAGTGTTACCATAACTCTTGGTGCTTATTTCAAGTTAAAGAACACGTCAATTGCGCCATGGAACTGCATTACACAGTTAATACTCTCATTTGATGTCCGTTTCCTTATTGTACCTAGAGATATGACAATTCGAAAAGATGAGAGAGAGAGAGAGAGAGAGAGAGAGAGAGAGAGAGAGAGAGAGAGAGAGAGAGAGAGAGAGAGAGAGAGAGTATGTAGGGTAGGTGTTTGAGTGTGTGAAACAATATAAGAATTCCATATACTACTACTACCAACATCTGAGTCTTCATTCATAAAGTATATGAGATGGGTGTCTAATAAAGTAAGCCACACTACAATATCAATGAGTAGGGCGGCCTCCAGTCATGACGTTTTACTGGCCCCTATCTACGACCCTGCTAGATTTAGCTAACTTTCCCTTTAAATTTCTTTGATTTACTCTGATAAGTGCCTTAATTATCAGCATTAGATATCACTGCATATTTTTGCCAATTAGGCTGTGGCTTCAAATAACTATTTCCAAAATACGATCCATATCCGATGCTGTGGTAAGATTTGATCGACGAAAATCAATTAGACACGGTCCTGAAATGCACAGTAGTTTTATCACTCAAGCCAAGTTTGCCAAACCAAGTGTTACACCAATTTCAGACCTAACCTGATACCCTATCTATACTCTATTTAGTTCCACAAAAAGAAATGAAACATATGAATAATGGATGAGGTATAAAAAAAAAAATAAAATAAACTATGGTACCATTTTCTCATGTGCGCAAAAGGGGCAGTATAATTACTAACCACCACCTACATACTGGCAAAGATATTTACAGTAACTACTCTTCTTAAAAATGAACTAATATATTTAATTACACGCGCAGCCACGCTACTATGTATATATAATATATACATAAATATATATATATATACATATATATATATATATACATTATATATATATATATATATATATATATATATATATATATATATATATATATATATATATATATATATATACATATATCCAATTTAATGCCACGGAGAAAGAGGGAGAGAGAGAAAGGTTGAATTCATTCAAGATTTCCTTTCGAAAATCCCCAAATCCCTCAATTTCGAGGCATCAATCAGCAGTCCAGCCCCAGTCACCTGTTTAACCATACAAAGGGCGTGTCCTTTACCCGAGCCCTTCCGAAAGAGCGAACGATGAAACTCATCGATAGTGTCGTCACCTGGGGTCTTCTCTCTCTCTCTCTCTCTCTCTCTCTCTCTCTCTCGACGCCTCCTCCTGTTGTTTCGATAAGCGTGCCAGAAGGCCACTAAACAAGTCTCTGGTTACCACACCCCTATTCGCCTCTTTTTCACCACCTTTTCACAAAACGACAACACACACACACACACACACACACACACACACACATATATATATATATATATATATATATATATATATATATATATATATATATATATATATATATATATATATATATATATAGGCTATGCAAGAATATGCATCAAATGTATGTTGTTATGATTTTATCAGTTATCGCCTCCCAAACATAAAGATACCTGAATACTCTCACACACACTCAGTATAAAAACTTGTTACCACGTTAGGCAAACATATCTCTTCACTTACATCAAAGTCGTTTAAAATATGACCGTATTTGGAACGTATGATCCATTAAAACGCAGATTATTCCCGGTTTGTTTAAGAATTTATCAATGAAAGAACGTGGAGGAGAAGAAAGGGTTTTTAATTTCTTGCGTACGATTTCTGGCGGCCACGTCTTCTTTCTTATGTACATACATACATACATACATACATACATACATACATACATACATACATACATACATATATAAAATAAAATGTAGAGGTTTACATACTTTTTGAACAGTCACAGACATGGACAGGTTTATCTCTACTAAAGGCTTCATTAACTGTAGTAATTTCACTCTCAACGAAAGATGTTACATGGGAATACAAAGATTTCCAGATAAAGAGGGGCGGTGAATAACTTCCTACTTCCTCTTTAAAACAATATATTGCTAAGGTTCACCATATCTTTCAATATGGAAGCATAAACATTATGTACAGATGAAGAAATATATGTACAGATGAAGAAATATATATATATGTATATATATATATATATATATATATATATATATATATATATACTGTATGTGTTAAGAATATGAAATCCTTTTCAAATCATGAATGACCCACCACAGTTATTATAAATCATTCAGTCAAATAAAGCTGCCAGAGGCAAACATTGAATGATAAATGATCTTATGAATGATAAAACAAGTTTTAAAATATGAATATACATGAATGGAAAAGCAAACGAAGAACGGAGTGATTCGGGTGTTAAAACTTAATGCGTGCCGCAGGACAGGGGATACCTTTGAAATGGCAGCTTTATGATTATTAATGTTATTATCATGATATAAAACATTTGACAGGTCAATCCGGACACAACCTATTGTACGAGTATGTAATACAGCAAGGTAAGACGTGCATATAAAGCTTGTTGGGTAGGTTGGCTTTGTAAAGCAAATAACAATCAAGTCTACCTTGACACGTAAATCGCATACATACATACATACATACATATTCGTGTGAAACATAAAATAAGAGAAGTGGCGAATGGAAAAGAGAGAAAATAGCCTTCACACAATAGCGACAAAATAACTGAAAGGAATAATTCAAGACATGAAATAAAAAAAAAAATTGAGCAAGGGCACAATTCTTGTCGACCTTACAACAAGCACCTCTTCCTTTCTAAAGCAACATAAATGTTAAGACACTGAATTAAAGGCCGCTGAGTGCCTTTGGGGGAAGATTATCAAACCTCGCGCAGTCTTGAAATTCCTGCGCTAAATCGACACAAAAGCAGGTAATGGTCCCCTCCGGTTCAAGAATGTAGTGGCTGAAATTATTATACCAGTCCATTACGTCAGTCCTCCGTATGTTTTTCAGCTGACGAGGGGTAAAGTGTCAACATTAACCCCGGTTATCTAACAGGTGCTATTAATTCTAAGAAAATAAAAAAACATATTAAGTAGTTACACGGAATTCATGAACCTGAAACACATTTATCAAGTGGAGTAAACTTGATATATGAAAAATAAAATTGATATAATGGTGTCTCGTACGTTAAACTGAAGCAAAACCAGTATAAATATGGTAATAAACTAGTGACCACGTAATATACACCTGTACATTTTTTACTTAACAGACGGTATCATATCTATTACTTGCACATGGACTGAGATATCCAACTGCTTTGTAAAACGGCGTTAAAACACATATTTTTACAATTTCGAACGCAATGGATAACACACACACACACACACACACACAAAGACAAGAACACTGGTGCCAGATAAAAAAAAATATTGCAAACTGATCTTAAGAAAAAACAAATGAAATAAAACTTTGAACATAATGGTAATTACAGACACAGGATAAACCACAGCTCAGAACAACAGTCTACCACTTATTCTGGGAAGGAGAGAGAGAGAGAGAGAGAGAGAGAGAGAGAGAGAGAGAGAGGATGCATTACCGTTGGTGAAAAACGTGAAAGTGGACACAACGTACGAGGAAGGAATCTCTCTCCCCCGTCTGTATTCTGTTTTGACGTCCGTATGCAAATGGACGTCGACAATGGAGTCGCTATCGTGACTTCTGCGTATCTGCCTTTTGTTTTGTGTTTCTGAGGAAGCCACGACGCATGCGCTCCGAGCTGGAGAGTGCGTCATCTCTTTTATAACATATTTTGCTTTTGGTTTTCTCTTCTTGTGGTTTTTACTTGTTAACATCTCCTTCTTATTTGTTTATTTATTCTCTCATTTATTTATTCGCGTTATCTGCTCTTTTAATAAGAAATTATAACCTTGTTGATTTCCATTAATAGTATTAAATTTTGCTCTCTTAAAAATAAAGAACTAAATCTCTCTCTCTCTCTCTGAAAAAGAGAGTAAAATAAAACTTCCCAATTAAAAATGTCTCGGCGTCTAACTTTTTTTTTTTATCTGAGATGCTACGGTAAACATGTGACATGCAATATTAAAAGGATTATTTTAAACGATGGAATTTTTGGTAACTAACTGCCTTTCAAAATCTCCAAAAGACAGTGATGTCAGGAATTTCTATAATCGATAAGTTTCATCATCATCAAAATAATAATTAGCTAAATAATGCATAACCTTTTCATTTTAGCTGCCAAATTAAATTTTACCGTCATTCCTTTCCCAAATTAGTACTCTGGACCTTAACACTTTTTCTCCCTAACCCCTGTTGCAATTCGCTTTAATTTTGGATTCCAGTCGTTGACGAATTCCGGCGAAATGGGCGTCACAGTAACTATGGTCACTGACAATGAAAAAGTATTGTAATGCGAAAAAAATTTAAAAAAATAACTGAACCCAACTGTTTACTAAACTCCTCCGGTAAGTTCCACTCACTATTAGGTGATGAATCGCACCAAACATTTCAGTGAGCTATAAAAGGGCAAATCCTAACCCTTTAATATGCCTGTCGTGAAAATCACAGGTGGAGGAAAAAGTTCAAGGCCATACAGTAATAGCATAAACTTAATACGTCAAAAAAATTACCTCTGGATCAAAAAGGTCATCCTTCACCACGGTTACTTATAGCTATAGAGTCCGTCACTGGGAAACAAATAAATAAAGAAAATGACGCTGACAAGCTAATAAAACGCAGTCACCGTCCATGGCGTAATGCTTTTTAAAACCTGGTCAGCATGATCCTTTCAAAATTGGTTCCGTAGAAAAATCGTTTTCTTGCTTCAAGATTTCGCCAAGACTCGTAATTAAAATTTAATAATAATAATAATAATAATAATAATAATAATAATAATAATAATAAAATAATAAAGAATTGTATAAATGAGTCATGCCATTTGGGCTATAAAGGCAAGCACTGGGCTATATTCAGCTGTTCAGCGCTTAGGACAGTGAAATAAAACTTCGACTGTCCTTCCGACAATTACTGAGCTTTTCGAGACGTACTTGCGAATAGAGAGCTAACTATGACCGGGATACCATAGGTACCCATGGGGGAAGAGAGAGAGAGAGAGAGAGAGAGAGAGAGAGAGAGAGAGAGAGAGAGAGAGAGAGAGAGAGAGAGAGAGAGCTAAAAAAATACCGTTAACACTCAAATTATGTTTTCCTCAAAGTCTAATGAAAATAAAGATAAGTAAAAAGAATTAACAACACGCACGAAAAGGTTAGATTAATTTAAAAAGGAATACAATCATAACCCTCTCTCTCTCTCTCTCTCTCTCTCTCTCTCTCTTGCATGGAAATGAGATTTAGGGATTAGAAGAGATTACTAGCATCCCAAGGGTTCCATCACGTCTATGAGGTGAGTGACAGGATTCGACCACTCCCTCCCCCTTTATATCTCTGACCAGCCCCACCCCCAACCTTGCAGCCACGACTAATAAACTCATAAAACCTGAAATGTTCGGACAGCCAAGTCATGCGTCCGTCCAGGAAGACAGATAGAGAGGGGATGGAGCGGTATACTTTGCGCAGGAGGTACCGACTTTGACATGGAAAGAGAGCAAGAGATGATCTATCTCTCTCTCTCTCTCTCTCTCTCTCTCTCAGTGCTTAAAAGAGTGAAAAGAGGGAGTTGGAGTGGTTGGACAGCAAGATGGAAGAAAAGGATGCTAGAATGGAAGTATGATGCTAAGAAGTGGGCGCAGCTAGGAGCAAAAGAGACGTTGCGAACAACCTTGAGTAATGCCTACAGTGTACCATGTGAAGGCAATGACGGCACTACCCCACTATGCGGCAGCCAAAGGTTGGCAGAATCCATAGGCACACAGCAAGCCTCTTATTCCTCCCCCTCCCAAAAAAAAAAAAAAACTTTAACACCTCCTTGGCATAGGGTTGGTTCAGCCTACACCAACGAAAAGAAAATGAAATAATAAAACCAAACACCTCAGCAACAAATTCTGAAGTTCATGTTTGTTAAACTTCAGTTTCGGAGAAATTATTTTAAGCGTGAAACTAGCTAGTATCATCAACGTCTTGCCAAAAGTATTGGTAAACTGCCCCTTATACGCTCAGCTTAACTTCAAAAGCACTAAACAATGTGAAAGCAACTATAATCTAATATTTTTTTTAAATATTTGAAATACGTATTAGAAACAATTTTATTTTAGTTGTTTCTCCTGCAAACCCCACTATTTATAATCAAATCAGTTTATTAAGTACTATGATAGCCTACAAATATATAAATATATATATATATATATATATATATATATATATATATATATATATATATATATATATATATATATATATATATATATATATATATATATATATATACATATATATATATATATATATATATATATATATATATATATAATATAAACAGAAATACAGCTAGATAATATCGCTATCGTTATCGGATGTAAGCGGCAAATCTTACATATGAAACTCTGAAAAAGTCCATTTATACACATTATCTATCCATCCATCTACACACACACACACACACATATATATATATATATATATATATATATATATATATATATATTATACACACACAGACACACACACACACATATATATATATATATATATATATATATATATATATATATATATATATATATATATATATATATATATCTGTGTGTGTGCAGACACCACCAGCGGTGTCGCGATCCATAGTAACATTCTTCCAATTACATTCCAGCATTCCTGGAGGTATTAGTGTAACAGCGAGCATTAGAGGACAAAGGGAAACAGGTGGAACAGGATGCCACACAACAATTGGCTAAACGGACACAAACGGAAGAAAGAAGAGAGAGAGAGAGAGAGAGAGAGAGAGAGAGAGAGAGAGAGAGAGAGAGAGAGAGAGAGAGATTTTACGACTGATGTGACCTTCCTCTTTAACTTTCATTCAACACGACAACTGGCCGAAAACTTGTGTTTACTGGTAAGCGACGTACGAAGAAAATCTCTCTGGTAATAGCTGAATTCAACTAAAGATCTTCCGAGTCATATCATTATTTTCATTTTACTTTCTAATAAAAATCAGTCAGGGGTTTTAAGGAAACCACATTTTTTTTTTTCCATGGAATCTCTTCAGAGATAAATTACGTTAAAATCAAATACGAAAACACGAAAACAGATAAAAATAACGCAAGACTCGTATATTCATACTCTTTAGACAAACATGAAAACTCAACAGAGTAAATAATCTTATACCATATCAAAGCAAAATAATCAAATCACGTGCACGCAAAAAAATGAAACTATAATCAGTTAGTTCCTGGAAAAGCCTGGCAGGCCAAGCTCTCTAAAAAAGAAAACAAACACACAAGCGTTTTTATTTCGTGTAATCGCCTATTAATACAGGTCGCTGAACGCGCGTTTCGACTTCCGAGTTGCTTTTTAAATTTTACTTTTCCAGCGAATGATTTCTAGTGAAATTATAATGAATGAAATAAACATAAACATTAGGAACTAAGTTATTTTTCTTAGAGTTAATGGGATCATAATTTTAAACTACATGGTCCTTTCCTTGTCGTATGTGTACGGACGGGATTAGGAAGCAAGTTTTACTGGTCTTCCATTACACATTTATAAAGCACCCGGTCAATTTCCATTCATTAATGCAGGTTCCCAGCTTTCTCTTTATTTCTGTTATACAAGAGAGAGAGAGAGAGAGAGAGAGAGAGAGAGAGAGAGAGAGAGAGAGAGAGAGAGAGAGAGAGAGAGAGAGAATTAAATGACACCTTACCTCTCGGCGTAATCTCATCACGAGGAATTTGACGCTCACAGGCGGACACCCTCTATGTATGTTTATACTTAAGAAACCCTTCGAGAACTTGACGTAATTAAGAATCTTTGCCGAAGCCATGCAAGTCCAGACGTTAGGTCTCTTCAAATCCATGTAAGTAACCCCTCATCACGACTCGCATATGATAATCCTAATCCCGTCCACTTGAAGTATTTTCAGAGCCGGATGCACACTTGGTCAAAACACTCGTTTTTCGGCATTTACATGACAAGGTACGGCCTGCACAAGACCACATGGGTTTGCTGCATCTTAACCTATGAGTGAGCGTTGTATGCTGATCACTGGAAAGTGCAACGTAAGCACCCATTTTTCCGTTTTTTTTTTTTAATACATAAGTCACGCACAGGAGAAAAATCAGATAGATACAAGTCAAATTGGGGTCCTAAGGCCGAGGCAAGGACTCACCAATGAAGAATTGCATCGGTTTCAATGCCGCTAAACACGATCAAAGAAACAGCAGCAACATCAGCAGGCCAACTCTTACCTAATATACTACGGCTACGCCATTTGTCTATATTACACTTGATCAAGCCAGCTTAGACATTATTGCCTGTCACACGGGTAGCAACCCCCGCTACCTGAACAATGCACATAATCTTTCTTTCTCTCTTACTCTCTCCGTATATATACTATACATAAATACATACATACATACATACATACATACACAAACACACACACACACACAAACACACATATATATATACGCCTAGTTCGGTGATCGAACACAGGTTACCTGGTTGTTATTCAATAAAACCAAAACAGGCAGACACAGAAAGAGACGAATCTTCTTTTTCGATTCATGACACTCATCTGGCGTCATTTCCCAAAGCTATAGCGAACGAGTACGCTCAAGCGTAACATATTTTCTCAAATTATTTTTCCTTTTTTCCTTCTTCGAACAAGGATGTACAAAGACACACTCACTGACTTCACTTTGAGCAAAGTATCAGACTAGCAATACGTTATGCAGCAGCAATATATCATTTCAATATGATTTTTAAACACCCATGAGAGATCGTAATTCATACATTAAGCAACATATGAACGCATAAATAAAGGTTCACTTAATGCACTTTCGTACGCTGCAAGATCTTTTTTTTTTATCGCTGCACCTAACGATTAAAACAAGCAGTAATATAAATACACATATATATTCTACAGTCAAACATAAATTTTTCCAGCGAAGGAAATCATGAAATTCTAACAAAGAATGACAAATTAAAAAAATATTCGGTCATCATATCAAAACCAATAATTTCAAAAGAGATTAAATAATATTGAAATTAAACCGACTGTGCCCGAAGATATATGCTGATTAAACCCTGACATCTAGTCGCAAACACAAGTAGATTACTTCTCATGGAGAGAGAGAGAGAGAGAGAGAGAGAGAGAGAGAGAGAGAGAGAGAGAGAGAGAGAGAGAGAGAGGCAGAATGAACTAAAGGCTGAGAGCAGTGAGAAGGCAGTGGCAGAGAGAGAGAGAGAGAGAGAGAGAGAGAGAGAGAGAGAGAGAGAGAGAGCATTGAGAGGACTTGAATAAAAGGGAGAGAGAGACTTGAATAAAACAGAGAGAGAGAGAGAGAGAGAGAGAGAGAGAGAGAGAGAGAGAGAGGTTATCAATCTTTTACAAAAGGGCTTATGGCTCCTGACGTCTGAGGGGCTAACACGAATCCTTGGAGGGACTTTTTTTTTTCTTTTTGCATTTCTCTCGTACGAAAGCGGTCCTTCATGAAAGGATGACCTTGGAGGTACCTTAAGAGTTCCTTTTAAGGCCACAAGACGAAGAGAAGTGGGTGATGTGCCCTTTCTCTCTCACTCTCTCTCACACACACTTTTTCATACACGGACATATAAATACATTCATAACCTTATTCCTCCTATGGAGATGTACCCTTAATAGGTTTAAGCTCTCTCTCTCTCTCTCTCTCTCTCTCTCTCTCTCTCTCTCTCTCTCTCTCTCTCTCGTGATAGGCTCTCAGCATAACAACAACTGGGTGTTACAAGGTATATAGTTTTTGATCACTTAAGAGTTGATAAAACGTAATGGTCAAACACAAAACGTAATGTACGTCCTTACATTTACTTTCTGTTAGTAACATCGATAGTTTACAAGTAATGAGATCTCAGGTTCAACTATCCAAGAATGTACTGTTAAGGAAAACATAATGTACCTGATAAAACAGAAGTATGGTGTGACTGCAAGGTTATCTCAACATTGCCGTCGTTTTGACGGGACTGGTACACTTCTAAATTATTATAATGTTCTTTAAATTAAACACCCTGTATATTATTTCTTCATCTGTGGCTTAATTGCTCTATAAAAACGACGTGTAACTGTGATTATATATACACATATATACATACACATACACACACGCATATAGATACAGAATATGTCCTTTTAAAGAATCTGACCCGATACTTTCAATGGTACATTCACACTTCAATAATCAGATTAAAATGAACATGAAATGAAAATGTTCCATAATAAGAGCAGAACTCAACCTACTACTTATCACTAGAAGGTGTTAACCTCTCCCACCACTGTCACTTCCTTTCTTTCGCAATCAATCGTTAATCAGAAGTTCAGCGGGGATACCACTGACAGGGCTGAAAGGAATTACGTTTTTGAGAACGTCCGCGATGGTGCCGATGCTAGAGCGTTGGTATAGCAATACTTCTACAGAAAGCAACTTCGAATAAATTTTGAAGGCCACTTTACAACACTCCAATCATTCAATTATTCAAACACTTGAACTGACGGCAAAATCAATATAGCAACTTGAATTTCTGACGCCTAGAGAAATATGAGTGACGGCACCCGATGTTGTTGCTGACAGAACCACATGCTGGAGGTGAGGACACAGCCAACAAGAGTCTGCACTTCGTCACTGAGGCTCAATTACTTTGCAAGTCTGCGTGATCTGTTTCAAGAGGCTTGTCGGACTGAAATGAGGCCCGCCTTTCCCAAACAGGTTTTTCTTTTCGGATGATTATCTTGCGTCAGATGGAATACATTCCGTGGAAGGACTATGTTCTTAGTCAATGTGTACTTACGTACTGACACGTATTATCGAAACAAAAAAGCATCAGCATCGATAATATATGCATATGAGTACGTATATTTAAGGTCCAATTTAAGGCTTAATCATTATTGGAGAAATTGCCACATACTCTTATTATAAACCTTAAATAAATGTCGAACATTATAAACACACGCGTGTTTATATTATGGAAGCATTTACAAGAGTGACTTTTAAGAATACCAAACCACTAAGAAAATATTTTATGAAGCACCTTTCCACATCTGACAAAGTCAGTTTCTTCATTTAAGTTAATTTTTTCATATCCTGCCGTATTTCCGGTTTACCACGCAATAAAAATTATACAGGCAGAACCCCAGTAAAAAATAATGAACAAACAAGATAAACAAACGAACGGAAGGCTGGGAGAGGGATTTAACCAGAAATCAGATCATTCACCTTCGCCACTGAAGCACTGAAATGACATCAGTCACATCAGAAGAGCGAGACTGAGGGTCGTAGGAACCAGTTACACGATATGGCAAAGGACGACCGGGGTATGGGTTATTCTTGGTGGTGGAAAGGGGAGGAGGGGAGGAGAGTCCAGGGAGGACGAACAGGATTGGTGGATGACACATCACTACCCCTTTGACAAAGTTCATCTCTCTTCAGCTCGTAAGTACAAGATGGAGGTCAAACGCCAAGTACGCCAGGACATGAAACAGACGTTCGTTTATGAGGCTAACAGAGTGGAACGAAGAGAGAGAGAGAGAGAGAGAGAGAGAGAGAGAGAGAGAGAGAGAGAGAGAGAGAGAGGTTCATTTATCACATACTTGGCTATGATGAAAAAAATATCCGTTTCCGTAAAGTAATGCATTCATGTATACATCGACTGCACAAGTATCTTCTTTGATAAGTAATGTCTTCCTTCTTATTTACTCTTCCTGTCCACAGCTTCTGGGAAACTCCTTCAGTCTTTATACATTCCTATTCTTTTATACACTTAAGCCCTCATTCGACTACCATCTGAACATACCTAAACAAGGCTGCAATCTAGTTCTTCTGTCAATAAAAGAATACTGTATCTCTCACATCACAGTCCTGACCACCAGTTGCTAAGACTAAATATCAAATTTATTACAACCCTCTAAAATAATTCAACAGCCCCTGCTCTGTTACTTCTAGCTACCCCTGTCAGAACTGCACAGCCAACAAGGATCACCCATTCTACACATTATACATCCTTTTTTGACCAATTATCTCCGATACATTTGTTCAGTACTTTCTCTCACGTCACTCCATACCAAATCACCTTCAAAAGGTGAAGCATAAATAATACAGCCTTGTCATGGGCCCACTCTCACACCAACTCAGTCATTCTCTCTTGTACTGAATATCAAATGAAACGCACTTTCATCTCGAAAGCTTTCAGCCTATCCTATGAGATCTTCGTGTGTAAGTTGAACTGCTTGCTTACTACAGGAATAATAATAGAGATTTTGACCAAATGGTTTTTTAAGGAATGAAACACGATGGAATCTTATGCAATCTTTATTTTTCGTGATCTTTTTATTGTATACAGAAGTTCTGCACGATACATGTGGTAGATATACTGTATAATACGTTATATACCCACGCACACACAATCACTAATAATATATATATGTATGTATGTATATATATATATATATATATATATATATATATATATATATATATATATATATATATATATATATATATATATATATAAGCGTGTGTGTCTGTTGTAACTACTGCTACATCCAGCCACGGTAACAACATTGCAAAAGAAACATGAAAAACATAAATTAAAAACTGGCTGCCCTCTTAACTAGGGGTGCTTACCCTGCCAATTACAGGTAATAGGGTGAAACTGGTGTAAGATTTCGTATGTACAACTGTAGTTGAGTTCAGTTTCGTGACGCAATGAAATGACCAAAACTCGAGACCTTGCTGAAACCTTGCCATGGGTTATGTCCAGATTTAAATGGGTCTCTCTCTCTCTCTCTCTCTCTCTCTCTCTCTCTCTCTCTCTGTTCTAGGCTTCTGCACATTAATAGTGCTGCACCTTCGAAACAGATCAATAAACAGGAGAGAAAAAACACTACCAACACGTGATGGTGAAACAGTGAGGCACCACTCATGAAATTCCAGATTCGAAATCCATCACTATCAGTCACACAGTCCTTGGTTACGCATCACGTCGAACTGTTCACAAAAAGGCAGCAAGACACATTCCGAAATAAAACGAAATAACGAGCAGGTTTTTTTTTTCTTTTCAGTCGACAAGCACCAAGCAACAAACGGCAGTGGATGTAAAAGGAGTGTCCATGGGAAGTGTCAGGGAGGAGGTAAATTGGGGTTATAATGAACATGTTATGCGATACCTCAACTCCCTCTCTATTGGCTCTCGGGGAAGGCTATTCAAATATCGCGTTCTCACCTCTCTCTCTCTCTCTCTCTCTTACTTTTATTCCTTTCTCTCTCTCACACGCATGTTTCCTTCTCCCGCCCCTCTCATATTTCTTGCCTTCTCTCTCTCTCTCTCTCTCTCTCTCTCTCTCTCTCTCTCTCTCTCTCTCTCTCTCTCTCTCATTTTAGTCCCTTTCTCTCTCACACACATTTCCTCCACGCTCCTCTCATATTTCCGGACCCCTCTCTCTCTCTCTCTCTCTCTCTCTCTCTCTCTCTCTCTCTCTCTCTCTCTCTCTCACACTCTCTCGCACACACATGCATACATTCTAACCTTTAATTTTCTGTAAAAGAAAACTATTGTGCCGGCTTCGTCTGTCCATCCGCCCTCAGTTCTTAAAAATACTGAGACTAGAGGGCTGCAAATTGGTAAGTTGATCATCCACCCTCCAGTCACCAAACATACAAAATTGCAGCCCTCCAGCCTCAGTAGTTTTTATCTTATTTAAGGTTAAAGTTCGCCATAATCGTGCATCTGGCAACGATATAGGACAGGCCACCACCGCGGCTCATACAGCATGATACCGAGACCACCGAAAGATACATCTATTTTCGGCAGCTCTAATTATAGTACAGAAAACTCAACTGCGCCGAAGAAACTTCGGCGCATTTTTTCACTTGTTTTCTAGTTTGATAGTAATGAAAACAGCTACGCAACAGAGACGTACCTTGCTCGGACAGAGCAAATTGCTCCAAGAATCGGCGGTTGAAAGTGGCAACAGGATGTTTTTGAAACACATTAGGTACCGAGATTCATCAGCGGAGTAACAAGCGCTCATGTACTCGCTGCAGTCGATATGAAACCACTATCTCGAAGGCATATCGGACATGATATAATAAATTACCTCTAATTAGAGGGCAATAGACTTGATACTAGGCCACTTTCGTTACTGTTATTCGTTATTTGTAGCCTGTCATGCATAATAACTCACATTGCTGTGTGAGAATGAATGTGTGTGTGTGTGTGTGTGTGTGTGTGTGTGTGTGAGAGAGAGAGAGAGAGAGAGAGAGAGAGAGAGAGAGAGAGAGAGAGAGAGAAGCCAACATCAGCAAGGATTATTGAAAACAGCGAAGTTCTAAGTTTCATTTTGCTGCTTCCGTCAAAACAGCATTAAAACGCTGCCCTGAATGGTTGTTTCTTGCTTATGAGCGATAACTTCTTTAAAATGCTAATTCATTACACCATCTACACTACGCAAATATGTGAGATACTAGCACAAACTTGCAAAAAAAAAAAATACACACTTAAACAGAGAAGTATACTTGGATATTTATACACTATGCAATACATATTAGAATCTGTGAGAAAAATTCAGCTAAAACAGGAACACGAATTTCCTTCGATTTTGAGTTCTAATAGATACTATACCCTCTGACTTTAATTAAGAATAAAAGTACAGAAGCTTTAACGAGTCATTATAATTATTGTATATTAAAAATAAATGATATTAAAAGTCATCCAATTTTCTTGAACAAAATACCCCAACAATACTACTTCTCTGTTAAAAAAACACATATTACAATAAAATACAATTAAAATACTTTGTTTTTCTCACAGGGAGATCGACTCACGAAACAATGTAACTGATTCACAGGTATTCATCGACATTGGGTCTAACAAAGGAGTAAAAAACAAAATAATCAATAACTACCCAAAATATAGTAAACTTTTCACAAAAGTAGTTTCCAAAGAGATCTCTAGCTAATATTATGTAAGTTACATAAACCTATCAATTAATATATTTAAGCATCACAATACTGCTTCTACAAACTTACTTGATAAGCCGGGAATTAAAATAATTTCAAATATATTGCAAGTTCTCTCTCTCTCTCTCTCTCTCTCTCTCTCTCTCTCTCTCTCTCTCTCTCTCTCACTCACACACACACACACACACACATCTAAGTGTCCAGTCGTTGAAACTCCACCCTGGCAAGTCAATAACATGTTCAAAACAAGTTCCGACATTTTATTTTCATCCCCAGGGAATCTTGTTGCACGGGACGAATTTGCATAAGAGCCTAATCAAGAGGAAATACATATTTACACGGACAACCACTTCCATTGGGCTTCAAACCACGAAGGTATTCAATGCAATACAGACTCTAGTTTATCAATTTGCACAAGTAACACGAGCCAATAAACAACGAATGTGATTTAAACGCATAAACAAAAATATATGAACAGAACTTCCCAAAATAATCAAATGAGTAACGTCAGTTAACCTACAAGCGAGGTCCACTTCTAAAGCGTACGTCACAGGAGAGCGGAGGCAGAGATTTCAGGGAACAGTGAAAGTCAACAAGAAAGACAACATTACTCGACCCTGTTGAACGACTGGGTCCTCAAAAAAAAAAAAAAAAAAAAAAAAAAAAAAAAGCTGTGGGACTCTCTCAAAATCTTTTCCATGACGTCGCTGAAGGTGCTACACCTTTTCCAGTCGCTGGAAGTGATTTCGATTGGGTAAAAAGCCTTCAAATATTAGTGCTAGGGGATGTCAACTTTAGTTCCATTTGTCATCTGGCAGAACGCACCCAGGAGCACACCAACGAACGCTGGTAAAATCTTAGTTCCTAATGTCATATCACCAAAGTTATCATAAACTGGGTCTCTCTCTCTCTCTCTCTCTCTCTCTCTCTCTCTCTCTCTCTCTCTCTCTCTCTCTCTCTCTATATATATATATATATATATATATATATATTTTTTTTTTTTTTTTTTTTTTTTTAACCCTTTTCAGGGAATAATTTCAATTTTGTTCCTTACTGTATTTTGTGCTCAATGGCATTTCATAAACAAATTCGCATGCCAGTTTTGAACTTACATTTTCTTTATATTAATTCATGTCAACATCGTTAATTTACATTTTATTAGTTCCATCACCTAACTGACACACTAAGTCAAGACTAATACAGAAATTACAAATAGATTCATAATTTAGATACCCCCATAAGACTTTCAGGAAATCTTAAGATATCAGAAACTGCATTTTCATCCTTCATGAACAAACCCACGTACAGACGAACTGGTAGAGACAAACACAAACACACACACAAACACACACACACACAAAAGTAGCCTATTTCCATGTACAAAGTTTATGAAAACCCACGAGCAGTACTTTTCCTACTCCCTGGACGAAGAATTAAATTTAATGGCAACAATTAACTACACTTATCCGAGCTAACGAATTTATCTAAATAATAAGTTATTGGAACGGCATTTTATTGTATCTAAGTGACTTCAATTTTAGTCCTTTGATGATAATGAACGTACATTACAGGTATGTCGTTCCCATTAGCGAAAAATAAAATTCTTGCACAAATTTCGGATTTTATCATGGATGATGATGTACGGCTTACTAAGTGCTGACGGCGGAAGATCAATAATGTGGTCTTTTGAGTGTACTTGAATACCTGTCAGACAATGAACTTATCCCTAGTTAGAATCCGCCAGAGGAGAACGTCTTCGTTCACTTCCACTTGGGGTCTCAAGACCTCTGAGGAAAAGCTTTCAAAAATACTTTCCCAGAAAAGAAAGCAAAAGCCTATAATCATCAGGATGCTCTTATATTTTAAGTCAGAACAGCGAGGATTATCGACATTTCGTAGATAATCTTTGGAAGTGACTTCAAGTGGGTAAAAAGTCTCTATGTATTTTTTCTTATAGAGAAATTTCCATGGCATACTGACTAGCGCAATATATTGCATCATAAAGTCAGGATAAAAACAGTAGAAGGTGACTTACAGTTCAAAAACCATTATCATTTCAGCCGTTATATAAAGTCTCGTAAGAGCCGTGGCGATATCATTTTCTAGTGTTACAAACGCATACAGTAAATTAATGTATACATGAAAATATTATGAAAATACGTATCACTTTGTATGACAATGTTTTGCCGTAAACTTTCACTCTACCTTACTAAGAGTTACCGAACGTAAAAGATGAACTAGATACAAATATACGAACGGAATATAACAATGAAGTAATATAGCAGTTAAACAAATATCAACAACAAAATATGGAAACATTTACAATAAAACAAAAATATAACAAATACTTATTACACAGAGGAAACGGGTTCAAATTAGGCCGATCACACGCCCAACGCAGACAGCAAAAGGACGTTTGACAACGACAAATACGACGAAAGAATGGGAAATGTTAACGAGATATTATGCTGCTAAACATAGAAAGCACTTAATAGGTTATCATAACCTGACGCCCTAATTTTTGGATTTCAAGAATATGTCATATTTAATCTAAAAGAGGATGCTCTCAGTAAGACATAACAAATGTCAAATGCATGGAAGGTGATACAGAAATGTGTCAGCTAAACGCGTATTTACAAGTATATACAAAATAACAGACACTTCTGAAATTTATTTCAAAACAGTTAGAGAGAGTTCTAACAATCTGCAATTATGTTACAGCGTAAAAACATTACTTGGGGGATGATTATATGCGAACTAACACTGAAACCTTGAAATATATATCACAAAGTAATATAGATATTCCGACAACATGCAAATACCTAAGCGGAATCTGACACGAGATTACAATATAGAATTTCTTGCTTAAACGTCTGATAATATTTAAAATTTTGTGAGGGGGAAAATGAATATTAATATTTCTGTAGATATATATCACAAAACTAACAAAGCAAATTGCATGTTGAAACGGCTGTTTGATAAATCCACGCTTTGTAATAATGATCAAAAATTAAAAAGCTGCTACTACATGATGTTTAATTGGAATTGAATGAATGAAATTTGGGCCATATAGATCAGCACTGTGGCTGGGAGCATAAATTATCCAGTTAATATATTAATTTCTGAATAAAGTGTAAGCTATTGTGATCTGAAGGGAAAACGTCGATATTTAAAAAATAGAAAAGGTAAAAATTCATCAGTCTGTTTTTAAAGATTGAAATTAATTACTGCATACATGACAGACAGCCATGATAGCCCAGTCGTTCTCCCCCAACAACCCCAAAAAAAATCCAGTACCTTCAAACTGTAGAAATGTCTTACACCAAAGCTGCAAATAAATAAATACATAAAATACAAAATACAGAGGAGAAGGACAAAAAAAAAAAAAAAAAAGGACGAACCCCCACATATACATACAAAAGCAAACATCATCCATTTCATTTCTGATGGGTGCAAAAGTTGACATGACTCTTGAGACATGGCAAAAGCTAAATGAATGAATGAAAGGACGTCTATTCCTTACAAACAGCCAATCACAGTTCCATCTCAACACCCCTGTGCGCTAACAGCATCTGAGGATCATTTGTCCACTGAGGTGAGCGTTTTTTTTTCAGTGCCGAGGGGAAATAAAACTGTTTTAGAAAGGTTACCAAAACAAGGAATAATGACCTAATAAAATCTTTTACACTTGTCAACACAAGCGAGATTAGTTGTTTTTAAAAGGCCATTCAACAAATTTCTTCTTTGTATATATAAAACATGACTACGGGAAACAATTAAAATTGCATTTCATGAGTAATGCATCGAAATAATGTGGAAGTCATCCAAAATTTCATATCCAGCAAAGACAACAGTTCTTGACACAAAAAGAGGCATTTTGATTTCATGAATTTGAAGACTGTATGAATTTGAGCAAATCTTTAGCACACAGTGTGGTTATATTTAACAAAATGTTACCTACACACAAACATACACAAAGATTATATCAATAACTACTTTTCATCATTACATGATTAACAAAGAAATGGCCTGCAAATTCAACTAAAAACTTGAAGACATTGTGTGAACTTCAGCACATCTACAGCTCACAGTCCGGTCATATTTAAACAAAATATTACCGACACAAACACGCACAAAGATCACACCTATAATTACTTTTCATCACTACATGATTAATCACAAAAACAAAACAGCAAGGCTGAGTACACAATGATCACACCTCATCCAAGCAATAATACGGGACAGAGGCACTAAAATGCTGCTTTTGAGGCGTTTCCTGGAATGACAGTTTTCAACCTTCGATCATTCCACCTCAAAGAACGAAGAGGAAACTGACGCATTTTGCGAGGGACAAAAACCGGAAGCAATACAAATGACAATTTCAGAGACTGTATTCGGTGACAATAACAAACTGAATTCAAACAAAGGATCTATTGACGGGACATCTCTTACTCCCATGTATATATATATATATATATATATATATATATATATATATATATATATATATATATATATATATATATATATATATATATATATATATATATATATACAGTATATACTGCATCATATGTTGTGTGAGTTGGTGTGTGTGAATCCCTGCGCTTGAATACACGTTTATGTGTGTAATTACAGTAACAAACACTGATATTGTATTATAAGTACACACGTTTCTTGCAAGCAGCCAAGCAAAATTCCCCCAAGTAATCTGGAAAGGATTCGTTGAAGTCTGGGAAGAGAAAAATGGAAACATCCGGGAAACTGCTATTTATCCATAACATATAATCATGACCAAAACATTAGCAGAAGGCGGATCTTTCATGGATTAAAATGGTTGTCTGAATCTTTATCGGCCAATGTTCAAGGAAAAATTAGTTGCAAATTTTCATGTCGGTCATTTTTGCTGAAATAATAATAATAATAATAATAATAATAATAATAATAATAATAATAATAATAATAATAATAATAATAATAATAATGATAATATACTTTAGGTATAGGCCCTCTCTCAAACATGTTCTGTTGAATATGATGGCAGCCTTGGTTGCATTATAGTAATTCTGTTATTGAAGAATAAAAAAAGACTAATCAGAAGAGTTAAACGGATAATCTACAAGATTAATGCAACCAAGGCTGCCATCAAATTCAACAAAATAATAATAATAATAATAATAATAATAATAATAATAATAATAATAATAATAATAATAATAATAATAGGCATCTAACATCCAAAACTAAAAGCTAGATTGAGCTGATATTTTTATAGGTAAATTTTGAAAGGGAATCAAGTTTCAGTGTCATATATATATATATATATATATATATATATATATATATATATATATATATATATATATATATATATATATATATATGTGTGTGTGTGTGTGTGTGTGTGTGTGTGTTTGTTTGTGTGTTTTTCGTAATAATAAACCAAAGAGTACCTAAGAAATCATTTAATTCTACTCCCATTAACTTTAACACAGCTTCCACAGCTAATCGCCTGTCCTTCAAGTGTCACAAATCTGTGTATGTGACATAATCCTGTGATTGTCTAATGAATGAGTACCATCAGGAACCATCACACTTCAGTGCCCTTTGGCCTCCAGGAACCTTGTCTATCATTCCATAAACGGCACTTGGGCATATGAAACATAAACGTAAAGAAATATATCGAGGTCTAATATATGGCAAGCGAAGTAAGGTTTCAGGCTTAAATGTAATTAAATATCTTTTTTCAACTTTTGAAAACACACGAATCCCTTTACTTGGCAGTCCACATTCAACTATAATTGTCTTCGGTGATTTAATAAAAAAAACCTGAGAAGGGACTATTGAGAGAGAGAGAGAGAGAGAGAGAGAGAGAGAGAGAGAGAGAGAGAGAGAGAGAGAAGATTATACATCCTAGAAATAAAAGCTGACATTAGTACAAATTGCTATTTTTATCGAAGCAAATTACACCCAATTTCAGTGGTCCAACCCTCAGCCCTGTCCATGGTAATATTACATGAACGTGTGACACAGAGAAAGTCTCGTATTTTGACAATTTAAAAGGATAAAAGATAATAAAACATGAGAAATTACAAAGACTCTTGTTAACGAAAAACGGCCACTGAATTACAGTATTTTCTTCACTGTTACATAAAGCTTAACCATTCAATAAGGCGCACTGATACCTTGTAAACACTTGAAAAAAACTTAAAATCAGAGATTTTTCCTAATTGATTATTATTATTATTATTATTATTATTATTATTATTATTATTATTATTATTATTATTATTATTATTTAGAAGATGACCCCTACTCATATGGGACAAGCCCACAGGGGCCACTGACTTGAAACTCAAGCTTCCAAAGAATATGGTGTTCATTTGAAATAAGGAGCAGGAGGTTAATATGAATATAGAAAGAAGAAATTAGTTACTAGAAAAGGAAAAAATAAATTAACAAATTAATAAATTAGCGTACAGAAAATAATGGCATCAATATTACTAGCATTTACTTGTGTGAACATTTTTGCAAGACCAAACCCCAAAATCTCCAGTATCTCTCGCAGGACTTTTAATCTGTACAGACCCTGTAAGTGGGAAAAAAAAATTTATAGAACGAGTCATTCTATTGTTCTCTGTCAGTTATCAACGTAATTTATTAGAGAGAGAACATGACTAATGGGCCTCTCACTAAAATCGCAGCTATTGCCGTGATATACTATCTTTACTCTGACATACATATATACAAACACAAAGATACATACATATATAAAGAGAGAGAGAGAGAGAGAGAGAGAGAGAGAGAGAGAGAGAGAGAGAGAGAGAGAGAGAAACGGTGCCTACCATTCAAAGTCGAGCGTTCATATCTCCGCCATAACCCATACCCTCAAAATGAAGGGAAGGCGGTAAACGATGAATGATTGCTACTCTCAAAGAGGCGCTTGGAATCTAAATGATCGCCTGGCCCTCTCTCTCTCTCTCTCTCTCTCTCTCTCTCTCTCTCTCTCTCTCTCTCTCTCTCTCTCTTTTTTATTCGCCCAAAATCCTGCGTCTACATTCCATGACATCCCCCTACCATATAAGACACTCGGGCGAGCACACACACACACACAAACACACACACACACACACACAGTCGTAACAATTCATACTCGGCCGTGATTCCAGACACGACTGGCATTCTTGGGATGGACGACAGAACACCTTTCCTCCAGAAACCGCAAGAACAGGCCACGAGAGGAGGAAAATAAGGAACGGAACGGGAAAAGAGAGAGGGAAACGATGAGGTGAAGGTGAAGAAGGAGAATTAGGGCACGAGGGAATAGAAGAAGAATAAGAAGAGGGTGGAGAGAAGGAGATGAAGGGGATGATGAGGGGAGGAACCCCTCCAAACAAACTTAGCTTTCCTAACCCGTCCCTTCCTTCCTTCCCTGCTCGGTTTCCTCATCCACAGTGGTTTATTCTGATGATAATTCCTGAATTCGAGAGAAAACAAGAGCGTGAAATAGGTCGAGATCCGGACTATGCGAGAAGGAAAACAAACTGGTGCTGGTCAGAAAAAGACAATGTATATATATATATATATATATATATATATATATATATATATATATATATATATATATATATATATACATATATATATTCTTGTTTTCTCTCGAATTCAGGAATTATCAGAATAAATAGTAAAGTTCGTTTATAATGTACAGGCTTGTAACGGATTCAGGCTTATAGCGAATGAAAGTGCAATCCCCGGTCCCAATTCAAATAAATGAACTTGGAATTGTAGGTATGTAACGAATTATTTATTACGAAATCAGGTATACAACGAACTGTTTCGTACGTCTCGGTGGCAGTTTTATTAGTAAAAAATACCTGATGTAACGAAGTGATAATTTTATTGTTAAACACACAAACATTTTTTTTTCTCAGAAATACATAACTCCCACCTTAGTACAGAAGTCCGTAACTGACTGTTTCCAGTGAGAGCTGGTTTTTTTAACCGCTTAGCGCTTGTTTTTTTTATGTAATGCGTAATAAAAATGTTTTAAATTAATATGTTGTATTATTTTCTCATTTAAAGGTTTTAAATAGAGAAAAAACTACAAACATATCTTTAATTTTGTTTTAAACATTAAAATACATATGCAGTTCTTAAACTAACAATGACTTTTATTGAAATGCATTAGAAATCTTGATACACTCAAGAGGATCGATACTTTATCATCTGGATTTCATTCTGGATTAAAACAAGGGAGGTAATCCAATCATTTCAAGTATCTCCTTTTATAAGGAATTCGCTAAAAACGAACTTTACTGCATATATATACACATAAGTAAACTATATACAGAGAGAGAGAGAGAGAGAGAGAGAGAGAGAGAGAGAGAGAGAGAGAGAGAGAGAAGAAGCTTGTTTACAATAAACACCGCTCTCACCGACAATCCTTAATCAAACGCAGCGGTCTCAATACAATGAGCGTCTAATGACGCCACAAAAACCGAGTAATTAAACATAAGCGACAATTACGCGTCGCCGCTCTGTCTGAACTGCATTCACTATCTTGATTAACCTTCACTGCTACTCAGTGGCCTCTTTTCCCAAAACTGAAGTGCCGTCCACTGGATATCACCCTTCGGTTTTCTCCGTACACTCTGAACGTATAGACAAGTTGAGTCTACCTTAGTTCAACCAGACCACTGAGCTGATTAACAGCTCTCCTAGGGCTGGCCCGAAGGATTAGGCTTATTTTCCGTGGCTGAGAACCAACTGGTTACCTAGCAACGGGACGTACAGCTTATTGTGGAATCCGAACCACATTATAGCGAGAAATGAATTTCTATCACCAGAAATAAATTCCTCTAAATCTTCATTGGCCGGTCGGAGAATCGAACGCGGGCCCAGCAGAGTGCTAGCCGAGAACTATACCGACACGTCCAACGAGGAACTTGAACCTATATATACATATATAACTTGAACACACACACACACATAGATATATATATATATATATATATATATATATATATATATATATATATATATATATAGAGAGAGAGAGAGAGAGAGAGAGAGAGAGAGAGAGAGAGAGAATCACCTATCTCAAAGTTATTCAGATATTCAAAACACAAAATTATAACGGAGTGCTCGCGTGTGCGTGGATGTGCGCAGATATAGGCCTACCCTAATGGACAAAGTTCCTCCGTAAATTTCACTTGTTGAAATTCGTTTTTGGCAGAGGCCTAGGACTGTCCCGCCCGATATTAAATCCTCCCCCTGACGAGAGATCTAAAGGATTTATGGACCATCGTCCAAAGCATTTCTCTCTCTTCTCTACCTATCGACCTCAGAAATCTCATAAAAAAGATTTAAGGTCGTAAACTAGAAGACTTTCGGTAAGAGGTTAAAAATGACATAAACCTGAAACGCGGGAAAATCAAGTCACGGAAATCTGATACAACACTCGCTCAAAAAAACAACAGGAATATATGGAATAGGAACTGGAATATAAAATTTAGGCCAAAGGCCAAGCCCTGGGACATATGAGGTCATTCACCGCTGAAAGGGAAATTGACAGTAAAAAGGTTAGAAAGGTGTAACAGAGAGAAAACCTCGCAGTTGACCATGAAACAACTGTTAGGAGAAGGTGGAAAGTAAGATGGAAGAAAGAGAATATGAACGGAGGTACAGTAAAAGGAACGAAAGGGTGGCAGCTAGGGGCCAAAGAGACATTGCAAAGAAACTTGAGTAAGCCTACAGTGCATCTCCCGCGTCACTGCCCTACAACGGAGTATGGGAACATATAAACCAGTCCAAAATGCCATGTTCAGCAAACGCGCCCAAGGGACCACACAAATAATCTTGTCCGGTCTTTAAGTTACAAAACAAAAGTTGTAATCTATGAGATTCCAGACTTATTCAAACTATGTTCCATTATAACTAAAGTTAGCTGTAATCTTTGAGAAACGAGAAATATTCTAACACTATTACGGTAGGGATACATAGTCATATACTAACATAGGAATTCTACATTTACAGTCAGTGTGAGGAAGCATTAGAACTGCAGAGTTATGTTTAAATAGATCAACCAGCCATTTTCAAGTTACAAAGAAACGATGCTGAAACCAAATGAAAAACAAGTCCAGACGTCAAATATTGCAAAACCGTGTCTTTCCATGTTCTACCATGAAACGAAGAAGAGGAATTCAGTAAACTGCTCAGAATTACAAAGTAAAACTCAAAAGAGAAAACTGACACTGTCTACGCAAAATGAAAGTAAAGACGAGAGTTGATCTAACACAAACGCTACCGAAACTGCCTCGTCCTCTTTATTACTCAAAACGTCCCGAGGAAATTGATTTCAAGCAAGACAAACAGAGAGTAAATAACATACAAACACTCCGAGCAAAAGCTCCGAGGAACTTCCATGAATTTGGGAAGATCTACACATGAATATGGATGCCTTCCCCGGGATCTAATTCGCCTTCCCCGAGTCGTTTGTCTTTCACACAGACCCCATCAGATAAACGGAACAATTCGGTATCATGCAACAAAGGTGGTAACGCTCGGCTATTAATAACGAACCAAGGATACGTGTGAAGGATAATAAACACACTCACGCACACACACAAAACAGAAGCGCTTAAATGGAAGAGTTTGCAACGGAGGTACAGTCATCATCAGATCGAAAACGTTAAATACCTCCCGTACAAGAATCAGTGAACGTGTGAACATGGTTGATGGAAACCAGTACTCTCCATACAAAGAAACAAAAGCTGGAATAATCAACATAAAGCTATACATGGAAATGCAGAGAGAGAGAGAGAGAGAGAGAGAGAGAGAGAGAGAGAGAGAGAGAGAGAGAGAGAGAGAGAGAGAGGAAGATAATGAGCAGTGAAATTACAAAATAAATACTGAAAATGACTCATGAAAGGAATAAGCAGCGTTAGAAGTGGAATAATTAAATTCATATGTAAAACACACAAAAAAAAAAAAACTAAATAAAGCTTCCAGAAGCCACGTCTCTCTTATTAATTAGATACTGTAGCTGACCTCCACAGGTATAGGATCGCACCATAGCCAGTAAATGACCTTTAAGTTACCTTTAAAGTAAAGTAGAGCGTGTATATTATATATTATATATTATATATTATATATATATATATATATATATATATATATATATATATATATATATATATATATTTTTTTATAATATATATTTTTATATACACACATATATATATATATACATGTGTGTGTATTATGTACACATACACTCTACTCAAAATGGATTCTGTTGCTAAATTAAAAAAAGTACAATATAACTGCATATTCATCCCACACTACACTTATTATATTTCATGTAAGTACAGCAGGTTTTATGTCCTTCGCATAAAAAAGGAGTACGGGAGATGACTGTTCCTGTATCATACAAATCCAACGATTAGAATACATTAAAAGAGTACTTTTAGCTACTAAGTCAAAATAACTGGAAAGATCGACCACACCACTTATAATGCTCATAAGCTGAAGAAAGCGACCTGCATGCACCGTACATATAAGGTCATCCCCTTTAGTAAACAGGAAACAAACAAATTTTCGCAGATTTTATCCACGTCTATCTCTTCTAACATTTACATGGAAATGCAAGGTAACAGAGCCCGTTCTATATGTAAAGCCCATCAATATATAAATAAGAATTTTTTCTTTTAATCTCTTATCTTTAATTTCCAGCTTGAAACCTACGCTACAACTTCGCTCTGTCCTTAGAGACGAGCAACTGGACCAAGGCTTCCCATAAAGGGAATAAGGCAAGGGTGTGTTCAGTTCATCAATAAGCATAACCAGAGAGAGAGAGAGAGAGAGAGAGAGAGAGAGAGAGAGAGAGAGAGAGGGGTAGAGAGAGAGAGAGAGAGACAAATAAAGAGAGATGTGAGAAAACTCTGGAGAGAGAGAGAGAGAGAAATAAAGAGAGAGAGAGAGAGAGAGAGAGAGAGAGTTATAAAAACTCTGGAGTAAGAGAGACAAATAAAGATAGATATGAAATCCAAGAAATTCTGGAGACAGAGAGAGAGAGAGAGAGAGAGAGAGAGGGGGAGTTATATATGAAAACTCTGGAGTAAGAGAGAGACAAATAAAGAGAGATAAGAGGTAATACAAGAAATTCGGTAAAGAGAGAGAGAGAGAGAGAGAGAGAGAGAGAGAGAGAGAGAGATCGTCCGGCGAAAATTACAGCTCGTAGACTGAAAATTACGACGCCAGCCTTCAAACAGACGAGATTAGAAAACAGCACCCGAGTTCTTTATGTAAACACCCGCGTTTCATATCTACGCGGACTGCTTTATCACCAGGACTTTCACTAAGGCAACAGAACACACAAAAGCCCTGTTCAAACGAAAGAAAATAAAGGACTGAACAAAAAGCACATTTGGAAACGCCTGGTATCTGTCCTTGCGCGGCTTCCTACACTCGGGGAAAAAAATCCCTTTACAAGACGAATCGAAGAGGCGTTATTTATTCTCTCTCTCTCTCTGTGGATTGGTTATATATTAGAGCCAAGTCCACTTTTCTTTCGTAGCTCTTATATGGATGCGTTGCTTCGATAAACATCAGCAAAGAGGGGGTTAAAGAAGTCCGTAAGCCGTAATTCTGATAAACGTGGGGAAGAGAAGAAGGAAAACGGGAAGTGGGGAGGAAAATGTATAAGAACAAAGTTAGCGAAAATAATGACAAAATTTAGGCACAGGAGGAAAACGGGAAAAAGTAACCATAATACAATGAAACTGGTTTCATGATGCCATCAAAATCTGCAACTGGTATCTAATCTATTCACTAGATTCATATATCTTAAGTGGTTAAAACTTACATAAAGACGAAGGGACAAATGAATTTACTTTACCATGGAGGCGAACTTAAAGGTGAGTTTTGCCGTCGTCCAGCTCAGGCAATTCCCTATCTATGTACGTCACATAGATAAGGACTTACAACGTCGACCCTCTCTTATTGCCATTTGATAGGACAAGTCTTCTGGGATGAAGTTGTCAACCTAATGCTGTTCTTCGTCATGGACGGAAATCATCAAAGTCACCTAACTACCAGGTACCTACTTCACTGCTCATGTATCCGAGGTAAAATGGGTACGCCAGCGAATTACTAAACCCAGCCTGGTGGTTCTCAGCTGAAGCCAGAGTATGTGTGTGTGTGTGTGTGTGTGTGTGTGTGTGTGTGTGTATATATATATATATATATATATATATATATATATATATATATATATATATATATATATATATATATATATATATATATATATAGATATATATATATATATATATATATATATATATATATATATATATATATATATGTGTGTGTGTGTGTGTGTGTGTGTGTGTGTGTGTGTATGGATGTACGTATACGTATGAGTAAGCCAGAGCAATTGTTTTCATGATATCTCATAAATCAGGAGTGTCATGTGTTTATAAAATTTCTAAACTCAATAAAATCTTCGCAGATTACAGATGTACATTTACGCACGAGTGGTGGGTAAAGAAATAAACATTGCATGTGGTACTCTAACTGTACATGCGTCGGTACCTTAACTCGTAGCAACCTGATATCAATTTTTTCAAATAATAAACGTGATCTGTAAACCAGTACACTTCGCGTTAACCAAGTATCCCAGGTTTCTAGTAACGCTAAAATTTCGATAGACGCAATTAGCCCTGACAGAAAGGCTACAGCAACGTGTAACATTTTAACCCAAATACCAAATATTTTTCACCAGACCAGTCGTCAGTCTTGCAATGACAGGTGTCTTGCGTGTTTTTGTCAAAACGACAAAATGAAAGTTTCATTCTAGTTGCAAACCGCCGGTCGCTTTCTATACCAACTTAACTACGGCACAGCATATCAGCTTCGCAAACTAAACTTTCTCTTCGATTTTCTTCAGGTATTTACGACAACTAGTCCACATCATCTCCCCCCCCCTCCCCGCCCCCACCCCGTTTAAAAAGAAAATAATCAAAAAGTATGAAAATGAAAGAAAATTTTTACAAATGGCAAAGGATAGTAATATATCTTAATAACCAGTAAATGTGGGCACCAATCAAAATTAAGTGACCGTGGCTCCACGCCAACACAAATTCATACCCACGATGCATACTGGGAAGCGAAAGAGAGAGAGAGAGAGAGAGAGAGAGAGAGAGAGAGAGAGAGAGAGAGAGAGAGAGAGAGAGAGAGAGAGACAATTTCTTATTTACTCTTGTTACATCCCAACGCCTATTTAGCTAAGAAAATCCATGAGCTAATTAATCCTGTATCAGTAATAAATTATGATGCAATAACGTTCCGATAACTCTTAAGGAGCCTAATTATTTTTTATAATATCCTTTGATCCAAAGTCAATTCCTTTCACAATAGCATATACTATTATCTAAAAAGTATATAGGCACGCGAATATCAAATAAAAATATGGGAAAACGATGCGAGGATAGATATAGTAAATTATTTAATTGGAAAATTACTAAAACTGATGACGAAATTAAAACTGAGTCATGAATTACCGAGTCTTTAGCGAGAGGCTAGACGGTATAGTATTCCGGAATTCTTTTTGCCGAAACTTTAAGGACATTTTAATACAGCTGAAACTAGCAAGGACTAACAGCATCACCAGCTATTATAGCAACAGTTGGTGATTAAAAAACCGCAATAATAATAATAATAATAATAATAATAATAATAATAATAATAATAATAATAATAATAATAATAATAATCTGCAGAAAAGCCGAGGGTAATAATTCCCTGCAAGGAGAGAGGGATAATCCTTATGATAAGAGAAACAGAACACACATGTTCATCATAAAAGAGAAGTTCAGGACCATTTTCCTTTTCCATTAATGATAAACGAGCAATTAAGCTAAATCAGAAACCTTCCCCAACAGGGCGAATGCCAAATACGAAAACTGCAAACACGGTAGGACGTCGGCAATCCTAAAAAGGACTGTAGAGGATGAGATGCCCGAGGGAGTCCTAGGGCTTCAAATGTACCCTGCAGTAGAGGGGGAGGGAGGGGCCTCCCAAGGGGGCTCTCGATGACGAAACTGCGACGGGTAACAGGAACTGTACAGTATGGGCACTTAAAAAAATAAAAGCACAACTTATACAGAAAAACAAAAAGTTATCGAATCGATATCTATACTAGTTTTAATAGTGTAAAAAATTGCACACTGGTATATGTTTATATATATATTTATATATATATATATATATATATATATATATATATATATATATATATATATATATATATATGTGTGTGTGTGTACCGGTATACATACATACGGACACACGTGTATGTGTGCCATACAAACGAGTATATTATTCAAATCGATTCAGTCAACAGCTGATGCATATACCAGCAGAAAGCCTCCGAACTCCCTGAAAAACTAACGTAACCCTGGCACTAAAATTAAAATATCTTGATTAGAAAACACACCTCTCAGTGAAATAAATTCTTCCCACACAGACATTATACCATAGTTTTTATAACAATACAATTTAAAGTGAATAACACTATAGTATAGAAAGTTTATGATAGTGACGGAAGATTAATAATTCGGTCATATTCCTGATAAGAAAATACGAGTTTTCTCTAATCTAAAACCCAGTGACATTCCAAAAATGTATATATAATATATATATATTCCCTCGTAATTTTTATAGGTGTCTGTCCAACGGATATTCCACTGAACTGGATGAAAGTTCTTGTCAACGCATAATGAGCCATTAAACTGACGGCCTGGATGGCAATGAAGTGAAGCTTGGCAACGTAGTTTACTGAAGCTTAACTTATCAGAGATTTCAGTTGCCCTTGCTAAGTGGCTCACTGACTATATATAAATTATTTGTTAATATAACTTTAAAAGAAAAACTGACGAAAATTAAAGCTATATTAAAAGAAAAAAAAAAATGGATAAAAATACCGAGTTTCTCAGTAATTTATTCCATACAGTAAAATACACAGATTATGTTTCTCGCTGGCTTTGATACTTTATAATTTCCCATTGTGATGCTATAACGATTGACGCCAGCGAACAATTCATAAGCAGCCTCCCACGTTAGCACTTCCCCTGTTAAGATCAACTTTCTACGAAGCCGAAAATCAACCATCAAAATCTTAATCGAGACACGGATTTGGTGGATGAAACCAGGTCACTGAAAAATTCATTCGTCCTGTTTCGCTAAAATTAAAAGTTCAAGAAAATGCCCACATTGATTCGAAACATTTTCGTGCTATTTTTCAAAACTGTTCGCCTTGTTGCAAAAGACGCTTACACTAGCTGCAGCAACAAAAATAACAACAATAAATGTAGAGGATGCATTATTTTTTGAACTTGATTATTCACCATTAGTCAATAATAATAATAATAATAATAATAATAATAATAATAATAATAATAATAATAATATAGGAAAAGCACCACTCGGGTTTGAGAATTGATAAAAAATCGCCTAAAATAATAATAATAATAATAATAATAATAATAATTCTGTAAAAGATCTGCCGCTTAACCTCGCAGGAGGATAGGTTCATCGCCTTATCAAACTGCGACGAAAGTGGTCCACGGACAATTGTAAAAGGGTAGAGCACCGGTTCACCAACATTGTTATTCGATAGGGGCCGAGCAGGTTGTAAAACGAGCGGCAGAATCTGCACTTTTATGTCGAATACATGCGTTTGATTTTTGCTATCTAAAAAAAAACAGATTAAGACAGTTATTCGTCGTACAGTATTCCAGTGTGCTCCACAGCATCTCTCTCTCTCTCTCTCTCTCTCTCTCTCTCTCTCTCTCTCTCACACACACACACACAATAAATATAAATATATATATGTGTGTGTGTGTGTAAAGTATAAATCTGGATTACCTGCACCTTTCTAACAGTAATCTACTTCTGACCTTGTAATATCACAAGACACAGCTGTACTTCAGGATTTTTCAACACTCTTGTTACAATAATAAATTCTCGTGTCGCTGAGATAAGGAGAGAGAGAGAGAGAGAGAGAGAGAGAGAGAGAGAGAGAGAGAGAGAATATACACAAGTATATATTACATTTTTCTAGAGTGCTCGGAATTTACTGGACATAAAGTAAAAAGGTTCTGATCTCACGAGATTAACTGACACTGAGTTACGTTTGTTGTCGTTAGAGGACAAAATCATAACAACTGGAATCTTAATTGTGAAATGTGAAATCTATTGCTCAGTAAATCTCTAGAAGACTGACTTAACCTTCTTAATAATATAATTATCAAATACATATTTCGACGCATATGGCATTCAAGTTTCCTCAGTGCCCAAATCCTTCAAATTCATATCCCTCACTCAAACGCCACGTCAGTGAACTGCAAAATTCTTCACATGCTTCCCTTGATTACGACCCAGTCCAAACATCCGGCAGTTTAAAATGACTCCGAGAATGGGAATGGTGATCTCTCTCTCTCTCTCTCTCTCTCTCTCTCTCTCTCTCTCTCTCTCTCTCTAGAATGCAGTCTCAAGCACGTCTCCGGTCATGGGGTCAATTTAACACATACAGCATCGGTACTGATGAAGAGTCTCTTCCTTCTCCTATACAGACAGCTGGCCTTTTCACATTCTCGTGAATTTAAATATATATATATATATATATATATATATATATATATATATATATATATATATATATATATATATATATATATATATGTGTGTGTGTGTGTGTGTGTGTGTGTGTGTGTGTGTGTGTGTGTGTGTGTGTGTGCATGATACCCTCTTTTTATACTCTTAATGTGTTCCAGTATAATTCCCAAATCTTACCTGTATCTCAGCAAAAGAAGAGTTAAAAAATGACCTGTGTGCATTAGAGAGAGAGGAAAAAAGGATCAAATCTGAAACACCTGTCGACTTCCACACACTGAACACAGGTATGAAGGCCAGACCTCCACGGAACAAGATAAACAGTTACCACTTGGAACAGTTGGGCAGAAGAAGGTCGTGCTCGGGGGCCATACTATTCTAACTCACTCCCACAGACACGAGAGCTTCCTCAGCAACCGCACAAACATGATTCACGTCATAAACGCGAATTCTAATGGCACCCAAAAACGCGATTTCCAGCCACCCATACAAAGGCGTTTCCTTAGCGCCTCCACAAACGCGATTCAACACCATTCGCACATACACGATTCCTCATCGCCGACACAAACAGGATTTGAAAAAAGGAAAGGCTTAGAATTTAAATAAACTTTGGGAAGAACTCTTCAAGACGAAATTAATTAATGGAAGCACCGTCGAAATTATTCTATCTTCCATAAGTTATCGTCAGCAACACTATACATATACATTGTTTATTCGTCCGCGTATGTACGCTCATAAGACGTATAATTATATAATATATATATATATATATATAACACATGTATATATATATATATATATATATATATATATATATATATATATATATATATATATATTCCTATAGGCGTAAATAATGTGTATATATACATATACATTGTTTATTCGTCCGCGTATGTACGCTCATAAGACGTATAATTACTAACACACTTCAACACATGTTCCTTCGGCGTAAATATGTGTTGTTTCTACAACATGTAACTTGTGAGACCTTGAATACAGATGTGGGATGTTTCGTGACTCGCCCTATACAACATACAGATAACAAAAAAAAATATATATATATATATATATACATATATAATTTCCCCATTTCACTAGCTATTTTCTTTAATTCACACAACCTATTGATAAAAAAGTATGAAAAAAGGTAAGTAACGAACACCTGTCAGAAAATCTCAAATCAAGGCCGGGATCACAAAGCCATTCTCTGACCAAACGAGACCTGCTCTGACAACACGGTAACAGGAGAACACAATCACACACACACACATACACACACACACAAACTAACAACACAGAAACACGTTACACAAACTGCTCTATGGTGTTTTCACCCCATAACCAAACAAGGATCAACGACTCTCCAGTTATCAAAACTCCTTGACAAAGAGAAGGTCTCTCTCTCTCTCTCTCTCTCTCTCTCTCTCTCTCTCTCTCTCAATATTATAGCCCTGGCGCTCTCCTCTTCCCCTTTTGGGACTTGCGACAGCAGTCTCCAACCAAACTCCTCTTCCCCCCACCCCCACCACCCCCATTCAATGACGTCACAGACCACGTAGCTGCTGCATCTGTGAAAATCTGAATTATCTGTCGCGTTCGGTATCACTGTTTTGTCTCGGCAAACAAAGGACCCGCAACAATATGAGCATCGACGCTGGAAGTATCCTTTTGTTATTAAGGAGTCTGACCTTTAAAGCCAGTTTGGGGAATAGTATTGAAACTGACTTCAAGAAAGTTATTGCTCTATTCATTTCAAGCCAATTTGATGTAATAGGATTTGAAGCCTAGGTTCTGGAACAAACAGAGGAACGAAGCAGGAACTGACGGAGGAGCTTACTCCTATAAAAGGCAAGCGATGGTAGCAACAGTCAGTAGCAGCTAGCGGGCCCGAGTGCCAACAGCTCTTTAAACACTGTGGAGAGTCCTTTTGGAAAGGAGTCTGCGTATAAGGTCCGGCCCAATTTAAAACCATTGAAGGGGTCCGCTTTAGAGGTCTTTTTTCTTTCACATCGACGCGAGGGTTACGGTCGCACCTAATTCCCAGCTAATTCGTTACGCCCATTTCTTAATGGGAAGAACGACGTCTTCATTAGGCCCCCTCGCAGCAAGGGAAATATACGCCAGAATGAGGCAGGCCTATTTTTGCCTGATATCTCAGAGGGAATAAATATGCTTCTGTAACTTAAGCAAAGGCGGACCATCTCTCTCTCTCTCTCTCTCTCTCTCTCTTTATGTTTTCCATTTGTTTAAAGGGCGCAGAAGACTTACGTATAACAGCTATAAATGATAACTATAATAAACAGGAATTATTTTCAACACAAAAAGCTAGTTCCCAAGCAAGTATCATAGCGGAGAAAAAATATACATACGACAAAAATCCATGTTCTTAAAAAAATTCAGTATATTTATTCTTGTTAAATCTTATTTAAAAGTACAACAGCTTCACAGCTACTTAATATCAAATGAATGGCATTTACAAAAAGCACATAACAACAGTCAACGATAAATAAAAAAATATATAAAAATATACTACTACATAAAGTGTGCAAAGGCAGCATCTATAATAATCCAATAACAGGGAAGGGGCAGTAACGACATTAAAATCAAAAGCTCTTCAAAGATCGGTTTTGCAGCGTGAGAGAGAGAGAGAGAGAGAGAGAGAGAGAGAGGCAAGGGACAAGGGACAATATAATTTATAATGCCTTCGGAGATTGGTTGTTCTGAGTGTGCGTATGACAACGCATGCGCGAGGAGAGAGAGAGAGAGAGAGAGAGAGAGAGAGAGAGAGAGAGAGAGAGAGAGAGAGAGAAGTGTGTGTGTATGTGTAAACAGGGACAGAACAGGACAAGGGACAATAGCTGGAGCTCAACTTTACCCCACAACAAAAGCTTTAGAACTGTCGATGTGTTGCAGGGAGACACTTACGCATTCCAGTCACATAGAAAAAAATAATAAAAAAAAAATTGGTTCATTATCATACAAAACGTGAAAAATAATTTAAGTCTTTCACGACTCCTTATACAGGCGTATCTAAAAAGAAATCGCCTTGCAGACTGATTTTCTTTTTGAAATGCGCACAACAAACATCACGTCCTCTCTTCCAAAGCCGCACGACTGGTTGATAAGATTCGACTCGACCAATTCAAGCTAATACTGAATACGAACCAGCAGTAGATCGCAAAGAATACCTTTCAGACGAGCGATATATTTTCAGGAAGCGAAGAAAAACATCCCCTTTGGCATCAGCCTCCTTCTTCAGACTTCCCCCCTTTTTTCGTCCTGGCTGGGCGCCATGGCAACAGATCGACCTTCATACGTAATAATGGCAAGCCATTTTACTTCAAAGCGTCTTCTGACCGAGGGAGGTGAACGGACTATGAGGCATAGCTGGTTACTATGCTTTCTAAATGATTTCCATGAAAGCCACGAATCAAGGCTTAACGCTTCGTTAGTCCAGCACATTCCTTTGTGAATTTCGTATTTGTGGTTCTCTCTCTCTCTCTCTCTCTCTCTCTCTCTCTCTCTCTCTCGTGACTTGCGATTGATTCAGTTTGTCTATACTGAAATAAGCATTAAATGTCAGCGCCTGGAGCGTTCTGAGAGAAAATTTATAATTAGGAAATAAAACCATCAAAATCCCAAATGGAAAAATTATCTTTTTCTAGAAAGGTATACTACCGTGGGAAAAAAATGCCCAAAACATGTCTTAATATACTTAAAATGAAGATCACAGAATCACACACACACACACACACACACACACACACACACACACTTTCCAAGAACTAGAGACTGACGGTGCCTCTTTCTCGGCAATCTTTCCACACTTGGGGCGACCTTGGTAACTGTAATCATCCAGAAAGGCTGTTTCCTGCTGATACATGTTTACTTGAGCCTGAAAAACTTTGGTCAACGGGGAATTTTACTCTTTTTCAGAAACCCTTCAATAATTTTATGAAGCTTTTCATTTGTTTCCCAAATAAATACTGCGCGTTTACTTAACAATCACTTTACATGCAACGAAGAAATATCAAGTTATTGTACGGTAGATTTTATAAAAATAAACTATAGACGATGCTGACAATATCTGCTAGCAACAACTGGCAACTCTGTAACTTTCAGAGAGCTTGGGTTGTGTCACATATTAAAAATGCTCTAGGAAAAAAAAGCTCTATTTGATGTCGTCCCTACAAAAAGCCATTACAGTTTTATAAAAGTCCTGCTATACGTCAAAACATGTTACATGTCTCAAGGGATGTTGAAGACAAAATTTAATCTCAACCAAGAGTCGTCGTAATGATGCAATGACTGTCCGGGAAAAGTTCGTCACATCAATAGAAAGAGATATAATCAAATAAGTAAACACTGAATGTAACTCAACATCGAGAGCGTGACATCAAAACTAAAATAAGTGGAAACAATGACATACTAACTAGAAAATTAAAATAAAACATTAAGAAACTATGGTGAAACTTTTTTGTAACATTATGTTCCTTAGTATGTCTCTCTCTGTCTCTCTCTCTCTCTCACACACACACACACACACACACACACACACACACACACACACACACACATACATATATATATATATATATATATATATATATATATATATATATATATATATATTTACACGTATAAGACAGCAACCCTAAACTTGGTTTCACTCAGAAGGCTCTACACCCCGTCCAAAGTAAAAAGGCTTACAGTATACAACACACACACACACACACACACACACACACACACACACACACACACACACACACACACATATATATATATATATATATATATATATATATATATATATATATATATATATATATATATATATATATAATATTCTTTGTTTTAAATAACCATTATGAACCACGAAACAAAGTTTCACTAGGTTTAAGTTCATACAAAAAAAATCAAGAATTCACTGTTGAGATTCGTAACTGTTTTCATGAAAGGTCAATACATGTATTAACCGCTCGCAGTTTTGAGCAGATATGTCTGTCACAGTCTCCAAAAAAAAAAAAAAAAAAAAAAACCTTGCAAACCCCTGTCATTGTCCTTCTGGTCTGTGATTTTTTTTAGGACTTACAAGCATCAATCTACATTTCGGTGCATGACCAATTACCTCACGACTTTTGAAGGTGGTGCTCTGTGTGTACGAGCGTGCGTGCTGGAGGAAGACCGGAGGAAATGGAAGTTCGAATCAGCTTACCGAAGGCTCTCTCATGCAAGGAGGAGGAGGAGGAGGAGGAAGAAGCAGAACGTGATAAGAAAACGCAAGGATGTGGGAACAGGATAAAAGATGATTTACCAGAGGATAAAGCGATTACGAAGACAGAAGGGTAATAATGCTGATGATGGGAGCGTAACGGGAAGGGTAATGGAATGGAATAATGAGGAAATAGAAGCAAGAGACACACAGGAGCATGGCCGGTTTCCAAGGCTGCCTTTCCCACGGGATTACAAGGAGCGCCAGAAGCTGAGCTTTCTTAACGACGGCGATTTCACAGGAGTGACGTGTAATGGCCTGGATTTACGGTAATTATCATGAATGATGGCACGGGATGAGGGGACAGGGCGCATGATCCGAACAAACGCTACTGAAATTGCATCACATAGGGCGACAATGTCCTTCAGGTAGGAGGGAACTGCGAATGCCGCTTCTGCAAACGATACGTTATTTGATATGTGAGCGCACGCACGCATTCTCTCTCTCTCTCTCTCTCTCTCTCTCTCTCTCTCTCTCTCTCTCTCTCTCTCTCTCTCTCTCCCGACGTGGGAAAAGAATGGTTGTTATGCCTTTTGATAAAGGGGAAATTTACCGGTATATTCCAGTTTTACGGCAAACTCTAATATCAAACAAAGAGAACATGAACAAACTTAACTATTACAAAAAATATATATAACGTACTAAAAAGGCATATTAATACGTTACGCGATTATCCATAAGAATTTGAAAAGTTAAACAAGTGGCGTATAAATTATGCCTAATGAATGCTGCTGTCTTGGAAGTTTACATATAAATCTATTTCAATGTACTGTACTTCCCGTCTAAAATAGTAGGACGGTGATAATTAATTTTGGAACGTTCTTAAATACTTTGGGCTAAATATGATATACAGCAATATTAAGCAAAACACCTTTGACTGTAATATGCATTATTCTCTCTCCCTGTCTCTGTCTCTCTGTCTGTCCGTCTCTCTTCCACGACTCTGCCCCACCCTATTCAAGTTCTACTTCTACAAGCACGTAATACTCAAGTAAGATGAGGAAAGAACTTCCGCAAGCAAGGATACGTAACGCCAAGACGCACAGCGAAGGACACACCTCCGATCTGTCGATACGAAGGATTCAGGAAGGAATTCTGGTTCACCTGTTGGCCGTACAATGGAAGGAAGAGACACTGCTCTCTCTCTCTCCCTCTCTCTCTTACACACACACACACACACACACACACACACACACACACACACACACACACACACACACATATATATATATATATATATATATATATATATATATATATATATATATATATATATATATATATATATATATATATTGCAGTTATTACAACTACATACGTATCTGGTAAAAGTGACCTATTGCAGTTATTACAACTACATACAGTACGTATCTGGTACAAAAGTGATCATTGTTATTATATATATAATGCATGTGTATGCTGACTCGCGTATGTAAAAGTACTGCAAGAATTGTCACCATAATATGAAATAGTGAGATACTTTATATGTGGTTTTAACAAGAGGAACAAGATCTTTCGTTCCATACTTCCAATGCCCTCCTGGGAATGAGAGATGCCTTCCATCTAGTGCCTAAATCACGAACACAACTCCCGTCTTTTATATTAATGTAAGGATGGCTCTCTTTGCAGAAGGAATGATCGCGACAGTGAGTTCACAATGAACATACAAAGCTAGATCGAACTGGCATTCTAAAGACGCGCTGTTACAAGATATTTCTGCAATACAAGAAAATACCTTCTGAATTTAAAAGAAAGACAAGGAAGATGTAACGAAGAATTAAAAAGGTAAAGTGAACGAAAACTTTCGTAATTATAATTCTTTACTGCATACGAAGGTGAAAATAGCACACCTTAGAACATAACGTGATACTGTTCTCTTGAAGCCAAGAATCCAGATAAGTTTTAGTCTAGACCGAAAAGTTCATATTATCATTTTTGCTATCTTTTTCAGGCATCTTTTTCTAATATGGAGGATAGAGCTAATAGTTTCTGCAAGAAATGTACTCCAGGGATAATAAACTATTGTTGTTGTGAGCAATAATAATAATAATAATAATAATAATAATAATAATAATAATAATAATAATAATAATAACCATGAATATTTTGAATCCATATATATATATATATATATATATATATATATATATATATATATATATATATATATATATATATAAAATACACACACACATATATATATATTTATATATATGTATGTATATATATATATATATATATATATATATATATATATATATATATATATATATATATATATATATATATATATATATATATATATAACGAGGCCTTTCGAGAACCTACTACAGTCTTCCGCTCAATCTGAGATTGAGAAGAAGAATCGAGCAGGTTCTCGAAAGTTCTCGTTTTACATATATATTTTTAATATATAATTACACTGACATCAGTGTTGATTTCTCCAACAGTTTAGTCACGCAAGCGATTGAGATTTTTATAAATAATAATAATATTAAAAACAATAATAATAATAATAATAATCAGGTTATCATAAATATACGAAAAACCTCACTCAAAATAAATGTATATTACGTTAAAGTCAAATAATTCAAGATGATTGTGAACATACGGAATACAACTGTTGTTATTGCAATTTGCTCAAATCTAAGTTACAAAAAGTAATAAGACGGAAAATCAAAAGCAGAGGAGGAGGAGGAGGAGGAGGAGGAGGAGGAGGAGGAGTGGGGGGGGGAGGGTCTCAACATTTCTAGGGAAATGGCAGAGATCAACATATCTCTTCCGCTGTCTCTGTTCCATAACGGTGGAATCTGTAGGAAGTCCGTGAAGGAGTCACGCCTAACTACGTGTTCTTTTCCTGGTCGAGATTCTAAAGCACTTATACTGTAGGGTCCTTCTTAGTCTTGAATACCTTCCTCCTCAAAATTGCTTTCAAGAAATTTATTAATAATAAGTTAATAATTGTTAAAGATTAAATCAAACTCAAGGGCACATCATTCCCCTCTTGTCTTCTGCCGATGAAACAAGTCTTGGACAATTTAAAAAAAAAAATCTTATTTTGATAACTACTACTATACTGATGACAGTTCCGTTCTTTAATATCATAGCAGAATTAGTAATAGCAGTCGCAAATAATGATAATGACAGGATGTTGTAAACAAAAGGTACATCATTTAATCAACGATACACTTGAACAGGACACGCTTTTCTTATTGCCCCACGAACAAAAGAAATGAGAGAGAGAGAGAGAGAGAGAGAGAGAGAGAGAGAGAGAGAGAGAGAGAAAAGGGGGGCGGAGAGGAAAAAACTCAGACGATGAAATATAAATGGAACTGCAAAGAGGAGCTTATCCGTCACAGTACCAACCGTGGAGTAAACAAAGTCAAAGCAATAAGGTAATGGACAAAAAGAAGGAAAAACAACGGGGAACAAAGGGAGGAAGAGGGAAAGAGAGATTCCAGGGGAGGCTGAAAGCTCATCCTCCTCTCTTTTTTTAATCTCCGCAGAGGGAAGGGAAAGCAATCTTTCATTCCCGAGAAACGCTCCAGAAGAGCTGATCGGAAAAATAAAAAGTCATGAATCCAGACGGCATGGAAACGAGGATGCAGAGTCCGAGCAATCCCTGCGTTAAAAACAGATGGCGGACTATAAATTACGTTCGCGAAGGTTACGCGACATCTAATGAAACCCTTCTTCTCCGGTGAATAAGCTAATGGAATGAACCCATAAATGACAGCCGGAAAGACATGGTGACGTGAACATACATATCACGACACAGCCGGACCAAATTCCCGTTTGACCAAATTCCCAAAGGGAAGACGAAACCAAACCTCCCCACTGACCCATTGAGATCAGGCGGCCACCCAGATCGACCTGAATAGCGACAGGTAACAGTCACTAAAATGAACTGTAGATGCAAGCAACAAAAGAAACAAAAATCATGAACAAAGCCTACGTGGAAGGAGGGCAGAGTAAGTAATTAGCCTCAGTGTTGGCTAATAAACGTTATCTGATTGAAGACAACGCAAGAGTGAAAATGCTCCCATGCTTTCGTATGGTCTCTCCGTTAAATTTTGATAATGAGACTTAATTGTTCTGCAGGTGCGGTTTGTCACATTTATTTATTACTGGTGGAAAGTTACCTCCGTCCAACATTACAATATACCTCAAAGACGAATATTACCAATCTCCCTACTGTACATCCAAAGTATATTACAATTGTATGCTTGAGAACAGAGCAAGCTCAAACTCTCTCTCTCTCTCTCTCTCTCTCACACACACACACAAACACAGTAGAGATAATTTCCTTCATAAAATTTTTTCCGTAACATTAATTTGTTCCACCTCTTACACATATTTACACTTCGGTATTCACGAATATGAAAGCGAGGAGAACTAAGTGCTTACAAAATAATCAATACGAGAGAGAGAGAGAGAGAGAGAGAGAGAGAGAGAGAGAGAGAGAGAGAGAGAGAGAGAGAGAGAGAGAGAGGACTCCACTTTTAAAGGGTCACGATACAAAAACTGGGCAACTGTAATGCAACTTAACAACAACTATTTGGAGAATCCCTTCAAAAGAGAATGCAAAATCACAATAAAAAAATTACCAAACTGATCTAATAATACCTTCATCGTCTGCAAAATCAAATCTGACACAAAAATAAGATGTGTGAAAGTAAGAAGACCACAAAGAAAAAGAAATACTAATAAATAAAAAAGGGGTTTTGAAGACATTTTCGATTTAAACAATTCGCCAGTACAATCCTACAACAACTGCATCGTGTGTCGATTCCTAATTTTCTTCCAATGACAAACGCCATAAACGTCTTCTAAAAACATTTTGAGACCTTTCAATTAATATCACACACCTAGACTTACATGACGGTTCATTTGACAAACAGAGGAAATAACTTGAATATGCAGAACATTTACACATGAGAAAAACAAGTTCGTTGAGAATTATCATAATTACTCGCCCCTCTTATCTTCCCCCAACACCACCCACTCACTCTCTCTCTCTCTCTCTCTCTCTCTCTCTCTCTCTCTCTCTCTCTCTCTCTCTCTCGATGAAATCAGTGCTTTTGAGGAGAAAGAAAAACAAGACGATTTTCTTGACACAAAGGGAAAGAGAGGCAAAGCGGCGTTCGCCGAAAGCCTGAGAGCGATTTCAATTTGCAATTAGGCCTAACCCGTTGTTCCGCTGCCATCATCATCATCATTATTTGCAGAGTTCGAACTGCAAGAAAAAAAAAAAAAGAGAGAAAAAAAGCACAGCGTTTTTAGGTCAACGTGTCAAGGAAGACAAACGAAGTGATGGACGAGGGAAAAGAAGAGAAAGAAAAAATTGATTGAAAGACAAAAGTTTTTCCAATTCATGAAATCTCTGTCAGTTGTATTCTCACGCCACAGGAAAATTAGCATCCTCTAGTGACATCTGAAGTCGCAGACGAATCCTTTGGAAGTGGATAACAATGGAGGGAAAAAGCATAGGGTCTGACTACGATGCTTGAAAGAGACGAAATAAAAGCTAGCAAATTCATAACGCGCGCGCGCGCTCGCACGCACAAAAACACAAGCACGCACTCGGATGCACGCAGGTACATTTATATGATATATGATGATATATGATGATATATATATATATATATATATATATATATATATATATATATATATGTATATATATATGTATGTGTGTGTGTGTGTATATGTGTATGTAATGTGTGTGTGTGATGTGTGTGTGTATACTTCCAGTACGTGGGTGCATGCATAACTGCATGCAATGTACATTCCTATACGTGCAAGCATCGTGAAAATCTTCCAAAAAAACAAGTGATAAAAGCTATGAATGGAAAAAAATAAATAAATGTAACACACTTGTGACAAACGAAAACTACTCCAAAAATGAGAAATCATTTGAAAAGAAAAATATCCGCAATGTTTGAATAATATTGCATCTGCAGAGACCAAGTCAGGCGCAGAACCCCCCCCCCCAAACAACCCACCCCATCCTAACCTCCACTATATTTCCCCTCCCTTCCCCTTTCTCCCTCCCCCCAAATTCATCTCCAGAGCGGAGGAGGAGGAGGAGGAGGAGGAGGAGGAGGAGGAAGCAGCAGCAATTCTCTTTACAATAATAACGGTGAAGAATGAAGGCCCATTCCCTTGCATCACAGCTAAAGTAAAGTTTCTCTTTTATCTTGATCGAGAAGATTGGACTCCAAATGCGGGGAGATAAAGCCGGGGGTCTTATGAAACGAACTGAGAGACGGAAGCCCTCCCGACGCTTCCAGAATTCTGGGGCAGAATAAGGGGCTGGGAAATATTCGCCAGATACACGGGTGGCGTGCATGGAACAATGGACGTTAACGTGGAACATAAGGAAATATGTTTTTATCTTGAATACTAGGGGCATAATAAGGATAACGGCGAAATTTAAAAGCTGAAATTCTATAAAAGCACAAAAAAATTAAAGTAGGTAAGATAAGACGAGTTAGTCTCCTATGTATTATCTCAAAATTAGACATAGAAACGATTTCCAGCAGTTCGGATGAGCTTCTCAACTGATGTCTCAAGAAACTGCATTAAATCAAACCTGGAATTCTGAAACATTTCTACATAGATTACAGTCTTTTGGGGGGGGGCCGTACAGTTTTCACTCATTTGTACTGATATCAGCCATTGTTCCATTACTTATTAAAGATGTTTTACGGTCAAGACAACCGGATCACACCCGACAGATCCCAAACTCTTAATGCAATTCGGGTGCTGCAGTCACCAATCTTTCAGACTTTGGGAACAGCGTCTGCTTTTGCTTTCACTGACCTCTAACAACATTTCCCTTTCATTAGCCTTCTTTCCGATGGATTGGGGGTTAATAAGGATACTGAACAATTCAAATTTAAAAACAGGAGGCACAATCTATAATAACATTTTAGTAGTACCCCAAACTTCACACTGATGATATATTAAAAAGGCCTCTCTAAGATGACAGACTGGCAACCGCTTTAAAATACAAAATACTATCATTGCTGTCCTCAAGGAAATGAGGAATTTCAAGACTATCATCCAGAAAGTAATGGTCTCTTCAACCGAACTTCAGTTTGACGTCTTATTACAGATAAAAGGTAATTCTCTTGTAACATCGCTCGGTGCTAATTTAACATTGGAATTCCAATGAACTCAAGTGCAAGTTTGACCAGTACCGGTCTCCTTGGTGAATCACAAGGGCAAGTTCGTGAGTACTGAAAAACTGCCAGAGAGAGAGAGAGAGAGAGAGAGAGAGAGAGAGAGAGAGAGAGAGAGAGAGAGAGAGAGAGAGAATATATATCGGTTAGTGTAGGAATCATAGCGTAAGGTATCTTGTAAACTAAATAGCAAAATAAAAAATTCAGTCCTTAGCAAACGTTTTCGGGTGAGGCTGCTAGCCCCTATATCCTTTCCCTAACAGGCTATGTCCTGCCACATTCGATTCACAGCCAGTTAACTAATTCGCAGCTTGAGCCAAACGACGCACAATCGATTTTAACGAGACGCATACATACATGCAAATACACACAAATATGTATGTATATGTATATATATATATATATATATATATATATATATATATATATATATATATATACATACATACATACATACATACATACATACATACATACATACATACATATGTATATGTATATATATATATAGAGAGAGAGAGAGAGAGAGAGAGAGAGAGAGAGAGAGAGAGAGAGAGAGAGAGAGAGAGTGTATGTGTCTGTACGCGCGCGCGTGAATTCTTTATGAAATTCTGACTGATTACCCATAAATACCGGATTCTGTGAGTGAAATATAAATACATATTACCTACTAAAACATGAAATTAAGCATTCATAAATTTTTCAGTAAACAAAATATACCACAAGGTTCTTTCCTGCTTCTCAGACCACCAGGCCGCTGAGGCAAACAAGCACCGTTCACGCAGAAACAAACAACAACAAAAAAAAAAAAACAAACAAGCAATCCCAAAATTTCACTTTCAAAGGTGAGCCGTTGATTTTCATCTCAAAAGTGGCCTTTTAACCCCCTTGATCTTCTCCGATAGATGACCCGACCAATCTTCCTCCCCGCCCCTCCCCACCTTCTCCAAACCTAATCTCACCTACAGCAGAAGAGAGAGAGAGAGAGAGAGAGAGAGAGAGAGAGAGAGAGAGAGAGAGAGAGAGAGAGAGAGAGAGAATCAGTTTATGACGGTGCACTAAAATCAGTGGCTGTCTCTAGCAGGTGATCCGTACTTTGATGGCAGGTGAAAGGGTGTTTTTTGATGTTGTTGTTTATTTAGTTTATACTGATCAGACATTTACCTCTTAATTTTTCATTTCTATAAATTATTTCTTTTTTCGCGTGGGTGTGTTCAAACTAATAATGAAGGCGATTGGAACTGCCTTTAAGCAGCGGAACAAGCATGACAAATGAAGCGCCGAGGGTGAATCACATGACAAATGAAAGAGCGAGGGATTTTATTTTTGGCAACAAAATGGTCACTGCTTTGACTATGATGGATTGTGTAAAGCTCAGGTGAGATATGAATCGAGGCTTTAAATTACTTTTACATATTTTCAATAATGATTGAATATTTGATTCAACTGGACCTGCTGAACATTAAAACAAAGACGACCATCAGTAAGCGCATTTCAAGTGTTTAGTTTTTGCATCACGGCATGACATTTTACGACGAATTTTCTTTCAGGTATAAATTTTCATCAGCGGGTGTTGAAAGTAAATTTCAACCGCTAACTGCTATAAGACGTTAACCCCGCAGGACATATCACAAAATAAATGAAAAGTATAGTCTACATTTAACGCAAATTCCCAGTATACAACGAAATCTTAGAGACTTTAAGAAACATTGCTCATTACAGCAGCTAGGTATAGGCTTCCCACCCCACCCCCACAGAGTGTGTGTGTGTGTGTGTGTGTGTATTTTGCTCTTATCAGACCCTATGACCTCCCAATCGGAGGATTACGACTTACATGTGATCAAAACCATTCCGCTCACCGAAATCAGCAAGAGCTGTCATTTTCACTATTCAAAGGATGAAACAGTGTTGGGCAAACCTGGAAGACCGTCAGTCAAACATGAAAATCAGGCCTTCTGGCATCGCACCACAAGTGCCATTAACCCACGGTTATGAATCTAAAAAGAAGCAAACGCACAACAATGCACAGACACATGCATAAAAACAATATTTACTGTATATATATAAATATATAAGCGAATCCACAGGAAAATGACAGGCAGAAGGTCAGTACCAAGCGCTTTCACGTGAAAGCGCTTGGTACTGAGCTTCTGCCTGTCATTTTCCTGTGGGATTCGCTTATACACTGAAGTCACGTGCATCTACTGTGATTTTTTAAATATATAAATATATATATACATATATAAATATATATATGTATATATTTGTATTTATAGAAATATATAATAAAATATATATATATATATATATATATATATATATAAAAATATATATATACATATATATGTGTGTGTACAAGATCATTCTCACACACACACACACACACACACACACACACACACACACTTGCGGTTGATGTATTCAATAAAAGAGGCATTCAGAACCGCAATATTTCGCCCTTTAACGATACCAAGGAGAAAAAAGGGACGGGGAGAGGAGGAGGGGGAGGGGGAGGGGGGAAGCAAAGTTAGAGGGCGCTGTAAATCAGCAGACCAAAACGCCATCAGACACGCACGTCCCACGAACACCATTACCCAGAATGTGCATAAGAAGAAAGATAAAAAGAGAAATAAAAAGGCGAAAAAAGAAGGCAGAATAAAAGGAGGGGCCATTACGGGAAGGCGTTCCCGAACGCCCGCTAAAAAGTCCTTCGCCGAGATGTCACAGATAAAAGGAGACGGAGGCCATAAACGAACGTCTCCAAGGAGGTGTCAAAATAGAGGCGAGACGAACGTCTCCAAGGAGGTGTCAAAATAGAGGCGAGGGCGTGAGGACCATTTTAAAGGGGTCAGTGAGAGGATCACTGGTGTCAAAAATAAAAATAATAGCCAAAATATTATAGCACATAGGTGATACAATAATCTACATAGCTGTCATTGATCAGTTAATGGTATAAAAATTAAATAAAAAAAAGATTATCGTAATGCAACGATGGAGGGAACTGCTTTGAAGGCTAAGGTCACTAATGAATTGATGACGTAAAAAAATATTAGAAATTTTTTTTTTTTGGAAATGTCAGCTCAATATATAAATGAATACAAAAACGTAAATAATACATCTCTTGGATAATTTGCATGCAACACCTTCAATAAAAAAAACACAGTGCCAGCAAACTATTAATTTAGATCTACTAACTAAGCCATCCGTTTAATGATGACATTTTCATATGAGAAATGGTCTCACTAAAAAAGAAATATGTATGTATGAATGTATGCATGTATGTATGTTTGTATTGCAACCTAAGTTATAAAATTCCAAGAGATCAGCTACTGTGATACATAACATCATTATTTACAGTATATATCAAACCAATACGGTTATCTATGGAGAAACATACATTATGCTTGCAGCAACGGTTAACTTTTTATGCAAAACACTGTTGCGTTCCTTGACTGAAATGAGCTCTAGGTCGAATGTACTGTTGCGAAATACGTAATCATGAATATTTATTTTTCTTTTTCCGAAGCAAAATCTTCAAGCGGTACACTGTGTCCTTGAGCATAACTTCAGTACGATTCAACCACCATTATCATGCAAATGGCGATTTCATCTCAGCAACAGAGGCTGGAAATCCGTTAGATCACGTTAAGGCGACCACGGCCAAAACATTCGGCGTGAAATGCTAAAAATTTCAAGGTTGGAGTCACACGCGTGCGCACAAGGTGGGAGAAGCTTCAGGTCACGAAGATGCCCCAAAACGCCTTATCACAGAAATGAAACTGAAAGCGGCGAAGGTCATCCTTTGCAAGTGGAAAGCACTCTCGGACTCGTGTCATGATATCATGACACGAGGTGATTCTCTCTCTCTCTCTCTCTCTCTCTCTCTCTCTCTCTCTCTCTCTCTCTCTCTCTGGCCAATCACAACTCTGCAGCCGAGGCTGGCAACAGTTGCGTTCAACACATCGGCAGTCTTGTGTCCGACTCACTTTCGCGGATATATCAGAAATATCTGAGGATAAATTGGCTGGCCTGAGTGATAATTAGGTGTGCCTGGACTTAAAGTAGAACCCAGGCTTCGTTCCCGCTTATATTCATGAATTCTGCTTCCTAATATTATGCTTCTCCCTCTTTTCATCTGTCAGATTATAAGCTAATTCCATTATGTCGTAAAAGCTTTTACAATAAAACGCACACAGTCCTCGCGCTCTCCATTACTAACCCGGAATAATGATAAAACGAAAATGCAAATTTTGTTCTGATCCAAAGTTACACTGAATTTTCTTGCATAAATTACAGATATATATTCACGGAAAAAAGCAATTTTTATTTGCCAGTCACAATGATTAGTTCTATAATCCTTTCCATGATGAAATAAGAACCACTTTCGAGGTAAAAAAAAAAAAAAAAAAAAAAAAAAAAGCGAGAGAAACTCAGAATTTCCCTAGAAATTATTACTAATCTTACAACAAGTCATTAAAACGAGTTAATCAGGTCTGGCAGCCACAACATCATCGTGAGACAAAGGACAAGACTACTAATTGAATCTAATTAGCATGAGAGCGAGGCGCCCCAGAAGGAAAAGGTGCGCGGAGACACTGTTCTCCACGTGAAGGGGGCAGGTTGGGGGTCACACCATGGTAGAGATTGCGGGGAGGGGGATGGAAACGGGAGGGGGTGGAAACAGGAGGGGGGGTCATGGATAGGGTACCAGCTGCTTGGGAGGTCAGTCGGCCACTGAGAGAGAGAGAGAGAGAGAGAGAGAGAGAGAGAGGAGAGAGAGAGAGAGAGACAGAAATGAGGATACAGAAATGATCCAATGAATGAATGTATGACGGGTATATATTGATTACTGCTGACGGTAACTGACTGAATATCACTCATTCATATATACATACATATATATATATATATATATATATATATATATATATATATATATATATATATATAATTTTGCCACTTTAACGCTTATATATCATGTGTGTATGTGTGTGTGTGTGTGACAATTTGCATATGAAACACGCGACAGGGTACCAACGTCTTTCTGAAAAAAGAGACTGGTTGCCTTTATCGATAACTAATAACTAAATACGGTAATTCCTGAATATAAGCCATCTTCAGCACGAGAGTAGATACTTCCTGCAACCAGTTTCCTGTAAAATCTCTCAGAATATCACTTGAAACGAATACAAAATCAACAATTCCTCTTCAATGAACAAAAGAGTTCGTTTTCCAACAAATCTCAATCACTCCGGCAAGGAAAGTCCACGTCTTCCTTTCAGCTTAGGTCACGTGAACATAACAGCAATCCGAGCAGAAGGCATGCGAATCAATCATTTTCGGAAAAAAGTCAGCCATTTATCGTGGGAAATGTTCAGTTATTCAAACTTCTGCAATCGGCAGTATGAGAAAAATGTAAACAGTCGTAAGTTCTTAATCCAATCAGTTTCTAAAAAAAATAAAAGCTACAAAAACGTAATCTTTAATAGGTTTTTATTTCAAATTTGTAGTTTTGGACGAACTCAAAAAAAGCCTCTACACATCAAAATGAAAAAAATAACCTTCTCGCTTGTCCTACCTTCCTTTAACACAGAACTTTGCTATCTTGAAGTTATTATTTCATGAAAGACCCAACGTATTTTTTGTCAGAAATCAAGAAACAAAAAGACAAGTGAATAATATGAAGTTAATCAACGGAAGAAAACAATGCCAATTCTGTCTTTTAAATTTAGCAGATGCACTGCGTGCGCTTTGTAAATGGACGCATAAGAGAGAGAGAGAGAGAGAGAGAGAGAGAGAGAGAGAGAGAGAGAGAGAGAGAGAGAGAGAGAGAGAGAGAGAGAGAATTTTTTTCCCCTTACAGACACACTTATAAACTTGACATATATTATTTTTCACCATAAAGCCTTTTAAGAAGAGGCTACCAAGAAACGACGAGACAAAGACCACAGCCTCCTTCAGAATGCAAGCGTAACATAAGAAGATTGGGGGACGGAAAACACAAAAGGTAAAATGCAAAAAGCAGTACAAGAAATTCTAGAGATTTAATTAAATTTCAAAATCAGAACTAAAAGAAAAATATCTTAAAAGATTATCATGTCAAAATTTTGAGCAAAACTATATGCTACAATTTTGTCTTCAACGTCTATTTGATAACAAAATGTTACTATAGAGTCTCAACTAGAAAATTAACAAACAAATCTACGGATAAGTAAAGAATGTTACATGACTGATCTATATACCTGTCCATTCTCACCGCATGGAACAGATATAACCAATGCAGTGGCTGAGAAAATTTCTTGGTTCTTTTCTTTATGCGCCACCAATATCATCACTCTGCGTCAACTAGTAAGTGTTCAATAACTTTATTAACGATCTTCAAAGAACATGTTCTTTCATTCACTAAGCAGCCATTAATTTCCTTCATTATCTTAGCAATGCAGAAAAACTCCACCATACCATTCTCCGCCAGCGTAAACCTTAGGCTGCATGCACATATAAATACAAACATACATACATACATACGTTCATACACACACACACACATATATATGTGTGTGTCACATACACGCGCGACTTTTTAATATTCACAAACATTAATCCCACGGAATTCTAACTGACTGTTGCTTCACCTGTCAACTTAAACCTTAGGTTGCATAAACATCTATACACACACACACACACACACACACACACACACACACACACACACACACACACACACATATATATATATATATATATGTGTGTGTGTGTATGTGTGTATATAAACATACACACACACACACACACACACACACACACACACATATATATATATATATATATATATATATATATATATATATATATATATATACAGTATATGTAATGTAAATATATATGCGTGTGTGTCACATGCACGCCTGATTTCTTAAGGTTCAAAAACAATAAGCTCAAGGACCTCAAACGGACTGCTGCTTCGTCCCCGGCGGGATTCGAACCGTCGCCTCGTTCAGAAACAACTACAGCCTGTGTGAGTGTGAAGTACCGTACGAGACGGATGAGCAAACTGGAACAAACGTGTATCGAACTTTCCTCTCTATTCTCCTTTCCAATTAAAGAACGAAGGTACATTTCGTCTCCGCTCTACTGAACGGGAATTTCAGGTTCTCAGAAATACTATAATTATTATCATCTACTCGAATTTCAACTCTACGCGTCACTCTACCCATCTGGGACATGTACTATCACAAGCTTGGCCGACGCATACATTTTCAATGTGCTGAAACAAAATTATAAAGATTATATATATATATATACATATATATATATATGTGTATGTATATATATATATATATATATATATATATATATATATATATATATATATATATATATATATATATATATATATATATATATATATATATTATATATATATATATATATATATATATATATATATATACATACATATATATATACATACATACATACATACATATACATATATACATATACATACATGCAAATCAGGACACTGAACCGTCATAGGTTAAGTCACATTGTCAAAATTCTTGCAAAAAATTAAGCTCTACACCACATACATACATATACATACAAAGACTTTCAGAATCTACTTATACGTATGCATACGTTCATCCACACTCAACAGACCAAAGAACCTTCAGGAGCAACTATAAATTACAGCAATCCAAAATGCAAGGAAAAATTTTGTATAAAGCAAGCAATAATGTAACTGTCAGTCACCAGCACCAGATTTCTGAAAGTAATCAACAATCATCGTTTGTAATGTGCAGTTGGGTGGAGAGAGAGAGAGAGAGAGAGAGAGAGAGAGAGAGAGAGAGAGAGAGAGAGAGAGAGAGAGAGAGAGAGGTTCCACTTTCAAATGTTTATAAGGAAAATCTCCAGTCTCCAAAGAAGTCGCAGATAATTGAAAGGTGATGCACACCAAAGATATCAATCAGCAGAAATAATAAAATTAGTAATAGTTGATTAACAGTAACTGCAGGTACTGTTAAAATCAGCAATACAGGAACCACTGTCGACAAGATCAACCGTAACTTGAGAATAGCACAAACAAAAGTCCAGGATAAACAATCTCAGATCTAACATGAAATGATCTGTTATCGGTCCGGTTACCCTTCGCGCCGATAGTGCTACTGCATTCACATCCTACCCAAGATACAACCAGTTCGTGGAAAAAAGAAAGAAAAAAAAAAAAGCCGCCGCTTTCAATTGGATGTGGAGGGGGGGAGGTTAGCAGAGGAGCTGGGGGTAGGACTCGTAGAGAGGAGGTAGGGAATGCCCACTCCTATTTCAATGCCTGAAAACCCGCTGGCACAATTTTATTTGGGGGCATGGGAAACAGGGCTACACACTCCTATCGTTCGATGGGCACCTCTCTCTCTCTCTCTCTCTCTCTCTCTCTCTCTCTCTCTCTCTCTCTCTCTCTCTCTCTCTAAAAGCTAAGTCGAAAGAAACTGGAAACTTTTTAATCAAATAATTCCAGACCTGAAAGAATACGAATAAGCATATTGTATGTAGTGTATTACTTGACCTTGACATTTTTTTCCACTCTCTCTCTCTCTCTCTCTCTCTCTCTCTCTCTCTCTCTCTCTCTCTAAAAGCTACGTCGAAAGAAACTGGAAACTTTTAATCAATTAATTCCATACCTGAGAGAATACGAATAAATATATATAGCGTATTGCTTGACCTTGACATTTTTTTTCCATTAAAGAAAGATTTTACTACTGTAAAGATAATACTAAGAATGGTCAATAAAATTCCGCTAACATACCATAAAAAGGAAATGCGAAAAATAGGGACTATTTATCTAGAGGTATACATATACATATATATATATATATATATATATATATATATATATATATATATATATATATATATATATATATGTATGTGTGTGTATGTGTGTGTGTGTGTGTGTGTGTGTGTGTGTGTGTGTGTGTATTATCAAACAAAAATAAACAGCAGAACTTGTAACGCACTCATATCAATGAAAGACGACAAATACACCTGAGAAATGGTCGCAAGAAACCTAGCAGGTTTTGACATCGCGCTGCATATCACCGATACTGACGATAATGAGAGAAAGAGGTGGTTTTAAACCCTCGGATTCCTGGAATGAACCGTAAGGATGAACCTCCACATCCGGCATTCCATGTACTACCCCCTTCTCTATTGTCCCTTGGCATTAGATCTGGCCTTACCTGCAAGGTCCTCCTGAAGGAAGTTTCTTCGTTTATTTATTAGCTTTTTAACTAACAAGTCTTATTCCCTCCTTTTTCTCTGGCTATACCTAAAGATACTTTTCGTAATTACATCATTGCTTCATAGAGATATGCAGTAAACCAGTGACTACATTTCATTAGACTGAAGATCTCGGGGGAAAAAATGTTTCATTTATTCACTCGCTTCCTAAGCAAAATTATTTATTTTATTTTTTTATTTAATTTTTTATCTACTTTTATTTATTTGTTTTTTATTTATTTATTAGCAAAAACTTGTAAATTTGTTCATTTCTCTTTCATTATTAAGATCATTTCCCTACGAAAAGGGTGGCTCCAAAGAATAACGGAAATTCGTGTCGAAAAGCACCTTTTAGCTCACACGGGCTTTAATGCTTCCCATTATCAAGAAGAAAGCTACTACGGCGAGTAGTCCACCCGGAACCATATAAAGCAACCAAAGCACCACTTCTTGGATAGCAATCAGCTTCTTGAGTTTCCGAGACACACAAGCAAAGGATTTCGAGTTTCCGGGAATGTCAGAAATGATGTTTATCATCCTAATGACTGCACAGACCCAATCTGAAGGTAAAGTCAGGCATCTGCTTTTTTACAATCCGGTGTGGATATGAATTACACACCACATATGAGAAGTAAAGAAAATAGGAATTAATACTAGCGTCCCAACAATAAAACTTGAGTATTTTAAACACGAGCTCATATGACAAATGGGAAATTCCCTTACACACGCGCACACACACACACACACACATATATATATGTGTGTGTGTGTGTGTGTGTATATAATACGTAAGTGTGTGCGTGCATGCAAGAGCGCCTGTTATTGCGTAACAGAGTCCAAGATAAAAAAAAGACCTATGGAGTGACTACCTCATTATGGCGAAGAATTCCATACTTTCCTCTTCCCGTTGCCAAAACTACATCCAGCGAATTGGACGTATAAAAGAAAAATTGAAAGAGGCAGAAAAGTGAAATTTCTCGAGTCAGGCCATAGGAATGTTGGGTTCACCGTAAGCCTTCCTGCCAATGGTCCCTATGAGATTGGAAAAGAAAGGGAAACTTCTCAAAGGGAGACCGGGAACAGGGGACACATTATAAGAGGGAATGTGGTAATACCAACATCCAGGAAATGAAGTAAGAGGAGAAAGAGGACGTGCAGCAGCGGCTAGTAAAAATGTATCTAGGAGAATGAAGTGATTCAAGATGAGGAGAAGTCAGAGAAGAAAGAGGACGTGCAGCAATGGTTCGTAAAAATGTATGTTAGAGAATGAAATGATTCAAGATGAGGAGAGTTGCTTTTTGGATGTGAAATTTGGTGGTCCTTGGTGTATACTCACACACACACACACACACGCAGAGATCTACAAATGTGTTACATATTGTGAAACTTAAACAGCCAAGCTTATGAACGTCCAGTTGTTGCTCGGTCATGTAAACTGACAAATGCAGTTTACTTTCCTACTCTACACCTGAAGACAATCGCTCTCTTTCTTTCGTTAGATCCTCAACTGAAAACCCTTATGGACAGAGTAAATACACTACAAACCCAAGAAGGCTCCAAAGAGGAATCAGCCTACTACAGGGAAAAGGTGACAAATTAATTCTTTAGTTGTGATTTGTGGGAGTCCAGAATAAAAACGTAAGGACACAACTGCAGTTCATAACCTTGACTGAGGAGGCCGACAGCTGTTCACGAAGATGTGGTATTATGCTGTAACATGTGCAATACATGTGCGACTGCGTCATCGCGCGCGCATGTGTCATCATGTGACCGTAAATATCCCAGGGAACCGAAATCAAATATTTTCTTAAGGAAACCCAGAGGATTCTTAACAAAATGACATATATATATATATATATATATATATATATATATATATATATATATATATATATATATATATATATATATATATATATATATATATATATATATATATATATATATATATATATATATATCATATATATATATATATATATATAATCATAATATACCTCATCACTGGTAATCCCCACCCAACCTTGATGAAACAATTAATAAGGTATTCTCTCTCTCTCTCTCTCTCTCTCTCTCTCTCTCTCTCTCTCTCTCTCTCTCTCTCACACACACACACACACACACAAAAACGCGCGCACACACACAAACATACGCACACGAAAAATCTGCAATTCTAACCCAAAAACGGAATCGTTGGAGCACTTTGGAGGTACCCCTACAATAGAACAATAAAAGTAATGGCAATAACGGAGTGGGATCTCAAAACAATGCCGAACAGCCTCCGATCTTCACCGGAATAACAGACTAATCACGAATACTTTATGAGTATTAAGCCTTTACACAAAACAACAACTTTAAAAAATAAATATATATATTACCTAATCTTCCACTTCAAAACAAATGATACAGTGTTATCTCTCTCTCTCTCTCTCTCTCTCTCTCTCTCTCTCTCTCTCTCTCTCTCTCTCTCTCTCTCGTACACTAGGTATAAGTACTTAGAAATTGAATATTGCCTATTATTATGTATATAATAATAATCCTTTTACAAAAATATGAATGGACATAAGTTTCCCTAGAATGATCAATTACATATATATGTGACACGGACATATGTACTAGCAATTTTTAATGAAATAAAGAACCTTGACTTTGACTGTGTGTGTGTGTGTGTGTGTGTGTGTGTGTGTGTGTTATGCAAGGACTCTTGCCCGAGGTAACCATGGAAAGTTTTTCACCCAATTTGAAGCGTAACACAATGCTGAAAATTGCCCACAAGAGATTGCGGCATTACTTCCTGGTTCGTATTGGCTATGCTTCGTGAAAGAAAGGAAATTGGTCTGGTATTCCATCAACAAAAGAATACAGGTAGGTCTGTGTTCTGCATTCCAGTGCACACACCAAGCATTGCAGGACTACGTGTCTGGGTGCGTACATGAGAAATGGTGTGTTGGCGAGACAGATTTCGTGTGCGGGAGGCATTTTCTACCGAAAATCCACATTCTATAAGAGTTGGAGAAGGGAGGAGATCTCTGAGGAAAATGTCACAATCTCTGTCTCACTCCTCGTTACCCGTACTAATTGAGAGAGGAATAAAGGAAGAAAAATAACTGATATATATATGTATATATATATATATATATATATATATATATATATATATATATATATATATATATATATATATATATATATATATATGTGTGTGTGTACACAAATGTATATAAATATATATAAATTGAAATGTAATTTTATATATATATATATATATATATATATATATATATATATATATATATATATATATATATATATATATATATATATATATATATATGTATATATATATATATATATATATATATATATATAAATGTATATAAAAATATTTAAATATAAATAAAATGTACATATATATACACGTATTTAAATATAAATTTAATATATATATATATATATATATATATATATATATAAATATATATTTAAATGTATTTAAATATAAATAAATATATAAATGTACATATATATACACGTATTTAAATATAAATTTAATATATATATATATATATATATATATATATATATATATATATATATATATATAATTCCATTTCTGAAACAATTAATGAATCGCACGAGCATATTACTGTATTTTAAGCATTCGTCATCAGATGCACTGTACTCGCTATCATTAATTATCTCTCGACGCCACACGTCAATCTTGACACTAATTAATTATCCATTATGATGGGTGATTACAAGTCCTGGCTTTAATTAAAATGGGAATTTCAAGATTTATGGGAAATACTTTATGATAATCATTACAGTGTATCTGTCATGATGATAGCACTGTTCCGGTTGATTTCACTGGATACACTGTTGTCCTTTCTGCATTTCATCTCTCTCTCTCTCTCTCTCTCTAATTATGTGAGTTTTATATATATATATATATATATATATATATATATATATATATATATATATATATATATATATATATATATATATATATATATATATATATGCATGCACATACACACTTATCATAATAATAATAATAATAATAATAATAACCTTTGTTCAACTGATATTTGTATAATAACCAGTACACTTCCTGGAAGTGTAATGTCACCCCAGTACTTTGTCTACAAATCTCCAATTTAGCCCAAAAACCAAACAATCACCGAATCTCGAGGGTTTTCACTACTACTAACAATTAACGATTGAATGAAAGACCATTGAAAAAAAAAAGAAATAAAATCAATAAAAAAACAAAAGCTATCATAGAAAACAAACAAGGACCTCGCGTAAATGTACACTTCGTAAGGATAGGGTGTTTCCGCTGTTGAGTGCAAATACGTGACTTGCAAAGCTTACCCGCAGAAATCAAGTCTAACCTCGGCTGGGTGACGAACGCATGAGTCACCTTTCCGCTAAGTACGAAAAAGGGGAAAGCCACTAACAACAAAAGCTACTTGTACTACTACTACTACTACTACTACTAATAATAATAATAATAATAATAATAATAATAATAATAATAATAATAATAATAATATGTTCCACCGTTCATGTAAATAATCATAATCCTACAACAAGGTCTAATACCAGTACTTCTACTACTAACAATAATACCTGAAAATTAAATATGAATTCGTTTTGTGTAGCACGATCACTCTACTGACAAAAGTATGTATCAGATATAAATGTCATTATAACTGCCCCATCAAACATCTATTCAAATCAGGCATTAGTAGCCCGTAATGGATGCGTTACAATTCATGGCCATTAGCTACAGTGCGCCTTCGGCAATGCCCCGTAGGCAGCGCTGAAGCTTCCTTGCAAAGTTCTTTTGGTCCAGTTGCGTTCCTTTCTGCAGTTATTATTATTATTATTATCATTTATTATTATTATTATTATTATTATTATTATTATTATTATTATTATTATTATTATTATTATTATTATTCAGAAGGTGAACCCTATTCACATGGAACAAGCCCATAAGGAACACTGACTTGAAATTCAGACCTCCAAAGAATATGGTGTTCATTTGCAAGAATTTTTTTCTATCTGTTGCCTTTGACCTTTTTTTGCCCAGGTGGCTGTACAACTTTTCCAGCAATATCCTCACCCAAGAACGGAAACTAGAAAACTCTTAAAATGTGATAAAATGCCATTGTTAACTTATTTTTTATCAACTGCAATTATAATTAACCTTCGGTCATGTGATGAGCATTACATCATGAACTTCGTGAAAATGACACTTAAACATTTAATCTTGTTTAAGGCATAAACAACATTCTCGATTAAACAAAGGCATCTTCGTTGAGAGCATCCATCCCAGAAGCTAATAAACGCCCCCTTGCGGTCAGCTGAAATTAAGTGTGAAGTTCAATTTCAGCCACTGACCTTTCGGTCGTGCATGAGAACAACTGTCTCGCAGAATATAATTTCTTTGTTTCTCTATAACTGATCTCTTCTTCCTGTATTTCCTACTACCTTTCTGTTGCTTCTTTCAAATGAACACCATTTCGCTGGAAGCTTGAATTTGAAGTCAATGGCCCCTGTGGGCTTGTTCCACATGACTTGGGTTTAGTCTCCTGAATAATAAATAATAATAATAATAATAATCAACATCCACCGGTTCTCGGAAGTTTTGCTCAAGTACGGGACCTGACAGAAACGTCGCGTGACCTCGGCAGTGACCTTAGCCTTTTGACCTTCGAAATTCTAGCAATACGCAATCTGTAACTATGACTTATTGCCTTTTCTAGGAAGAACCGAATCCCTATAACCTGTATCATGTAAGATGGTTTCTCAGGCGACGAATGATCGAACTTATATCGATATCTACCACGTACTGATCATAGGAATATCATCAAAATTCGTTTTTTCGTTTGCGAGAAACTGTGAAACTACACAAGACTCGGGTGAAAGTATCACCTTCTCCCAATTTTGTCGGTAAAATCAGTATAACATCTAAACGTGACGATCCAATAAACTTAATTGGTATGTTTAAAAAATAAACGTAAAAATGTATAAAAAATTACTTTCACAATGCAATTTCTACACCGCCTGATCTTCCTCCGGCGGACACAGAAGATAATCCCCATGACATCAGACAGACAGATGGCGCGCCCTTAATATAGACAAGGTGAGGATCCGTAAATGGACTCCATTAGGATGTGTGCGCCCTTCGGTCCCACATTTGTTCCTAGGCTTCGCAAGGAACGCGAGGACTCAGCTGAAGAACAGAAACCAGTGTCCTTTACGCTTACGTTGCTTGACAGAACTCCCACACTTGTACTCTTCAGTATTTTTACCATCAAATTCACCCTTCCCAGAATTGTTCTACTTTATATCATTCGATTTTCTCTTCCCAGTACTGATCTTTATTACTGATATGATAATTGTGTGATGAGTACTAAGGTTATCATTATTATTCCCAACAAAAGGATACAAAAATGACCAAAATAAATCTTATCTCTTTCCATCTGATCATCTGAGCAATAACCTTCTGGAGAGAGAGAGAGAGAGAGAGAGAGAGAGAGAGAGAGAGAGAGAGAGAGAGAGAGAGAGAGAGAGAGAGAATCACTGGACCACATGGGACGCGAGTACTAAAACCTAAATGGGGTTTTACCAGCTCTCTTAAAAGCAAAGCGCATTTTGTTTTTCACTTCAGATTTTCCCTTTTATTTCTTATTATTCTGGGAAGATTTATCTACTTATACGCAGGGGTACATTTGACTTAGGGATGGTCTTTTAATAATAATAATATATATATATATATATATATATATATATATATATATATATATATATATATATATATATATATATATACATATATAATATAATTAAATCTTCTGTAAATAGTGAGAACCGAACTATAGCATAAACACAATTATAGAAAACTGGAGGTCTCTTAGAAAATAGAAAATTATAAGGATGAATGTGTATTTTTTTTGCAGGACGAAGAGTACTGCTAATTCAGAAATTAAAATCAACATTGATGACTACCAAGATGATGAAAATTTACGATTAAAGGTGTCACTATAGTATTGAAAGTGATAGCTGCATCAGTTGTATTCAGTTCATAGACTTTTCGCTATTTTTCTGATAAATGAATTTTTAGGGTTACTGAATGCAGCTATCACTGTCAACAAATAATAATAATAATAATAATAATAATAATAATAATAATAATAATAATAATAATAATAATAATAATAATAATAATAATGGTAAAATGATTAAACATAAAATAACAATAATAATAATAATAATAATAATAATAATAATAATAATGGTAAAATGATTAAACATAAAATAACAATAATAATAATAATAATAATAATAATAATAATAATAATAATAATAATGGTAAAACGATTAAACATAAAATAAAATTAACCAAAAATAAAATTATGAATTATTCCGAGACAAGAAACAAAAAAAAACATGAAATTGACAAACAGACGCAAGAGAAACAAACAAGCCCAAACCGAAGGCCGTGAATTTCTCTGTTTTTTTCTCAAGTCGGTCAAAGCGTGGGTTTCTACGTTTCAGCCCAAAGTCTCTTAATGGTAACCCGAAGCAACGTCACGAACTTTACGGTAAAACTTTAAAAAAGAAATTAGGAAAAAAAAAAAATTCAGAACAAAAATCGGAAAGAAATCACCAAAGCACGACGATCGTGTCTTTTTTTTTTTTTTTTTTTTTTGCAGCAGGAGAAACTACAGACCATTAATTTTTATGTAACCGCAACATGCTGTAATTTTTAAATTTGGCGCTTGACCGTATGTAATGTACTTTTTTCGGTCAGTTTCCATGTATACTAAAGCATAAAGGAACACAAAAAAATCTTTGTTTTGTGAAAAAATAAATAAATGAAAAATAGCAATATATAAAAAAAAACCTTGGTAAACGTTCCCTGCCTTTGTCATAATGGAAGAAAATTCGGCTTGACGAACACGCACTTTGTAGTAACATCAAGATCAGAAAACTAAAATACAGTAACAGACAATACAGAGAAAATACCCTACAACGGGAAAAATAAAATGCGAAAACAAACAATAACCTGAAATAGCCAATGTAGCTAAGCTTGCTAAATCTTTAAAATCGCATCTCCAACGCTGGCCTCTCAAGCTCACAGCTTTCCAGTTATTGACAGCAAAGAGATTCTAATCATCAGAAGAAATTACTCGCAATTATTCGGAAGCATCGAATTCCAAATGAGTTATAGTGATTCCCATAAGGATTCCTCAGAATGTTTCTGTATGACAGTAATGAACCATACACGTCTCCTTTAATTCTGAAGAATAATTCAGCGACGCTTACTTTATTATTTATTAGAAGACGCAGCAGTTGTAATCCATTGCATAGCAGCAGCAGTAGTAGTAGTAGCATTAATAAATACTCATTCATAATTTCATACCGCACACAGGATTATGAAATAACAAGATCTCCTCTACTTCAATTCGTGACAGCATAATTTTCGCCGGAGATATTTCTGAATTTCGTAGATTAAGTAGACTTACTATGTAAAATATATGTATCCATAAAGCTATTTTCTGTGTTGTGTGACATGAGAGTAGCTCATCGGAGACTCTTAAGCAAAAAAATACAGAGCAGTATAAAGTACCTGGTACCCGAGTTACGGCGATATTGCAGACTTCCTAAAAGCACTGCCCTCGGTTTTGACGGGGCAAGTACACTACTAGTAATAACATATAAGTAAAAAAAAAAAAAAAAAAAAAAAAAAGACAAATCAACACAAAACTAACTAGATGCACCTAATAAAAAATAACTGCGGTAATTCCAGTGAAAGAGAAAACGTTTGAAGCACCCTATGAAATTCACTGAACAAACAAAGGAACTCTAAGACAAGCATTTGGAGTTAGCTGAGATTCTAGCAGACATTCCCTAACCGACAACATGCCAGCAATGGTTTAGCCACTACTGAAAAGAGGATGCACGTTTATAAATAGGAAAATGACGCAGAAGCTATAAATATAAATATTTAATTTAAATTCCTCTCATTCTGGTGATTCAAGCACGCACAAATTCTCCTCGTGCCAAACCTTGGGAAGGGGAGGAAACGTGAACACGTAATCTCTTGCACAATACGATAAGGCTTTTCCTCCCTATAACGTTATTTTAGGTCCAAGGATTTACGCTCCTCGCCTTCTCTACGAAATGATGTGATTCGGACGAGCAGCAGCACGTACCGTGGAACCGAGCGTGATTGGAAAGCCATGGAGATGTTCACGAATATTGAGTGATGCCCGTCTGAATAGCCTATAGCAACCCCCCCCCATCTCTCTCTCTCTCTCTCTCTCTCTCTCTCTCTCTCTCTCTCTCTCTTGTAGCCTATAAGACATAAGGACTATTTTTCCGACTACTTTTCCACCAATATATCCGGGTGTTTTTGACGTCCCTTACAAATTATTTTAAACTTTATTCCACACGTCGTATGTACCAATGATTTTTTTATATTTATTTAAACATTATTCTCGTGTTTCACGAAGCTCTTTCCATACTTTTCGTTTCGATGAAGCCGAATGTGAGCCATTTCACTCTATCGACCACTGTACTGACATATATTAAAGAGAGATTCACCTTCAGTGAGCAACGACTTTCTATTGGTAAAGAAAGGAACAGATACACAAATAGGACGTCTCAATTCTGAAGCCCCCCCAAAAGAGAATAATGGTCTTGATGCATTCCGAGGTAATAAAAACTCTTGTCTTTCTAAAAATGGAAAGCCAAGGAACTGAGAAGTTAAGAAAGTGGTAAATGTTCAAAGGTTCTTCCAGCATACAGGTAACTCAGACTGCTTTACGACTTCAGCTCACCATACCTTCCTTAACAAAATACATGAATAAAACATGGAATATTCCTTATCCTGTCCGTCAGCTAATAAGCGCAGCAGAATGCCTCATCATCCCTATATAGGAGAACGCAATGTGAATCTCTGCATTTCATTACGTCGTCTCCTTCGGTGTATGTTTTTGTCTCGGACCAAGATGCTCAAATTTCTTGACGCGTTCCTGTGGCTGCAACTTGCCCAAGATTTCCTGGTCTTTGTTTCCTAGAATCTTTAAATAATCAGAGTTACTTAATGAGTTACTAAATATCTGTTGCTTGGATAATTCCCGTTACTTTATTATTAGCTAATGTTATAGATGCATGATTTATTAAGAACAGAAATAATTAATCGTAACGGGAAAACTACTTAAAATGAATAGGTAAACTCGTTCAACAAAAAAGTATGTAAAGAATAGACCCGTGAATATTCAAGGACAGCAGCAGCAGAGTAATAATAATAATAATAATAATAATAATAATAATAATAATAATAATAATAATAATAATAATAATAAAACTGAAAACATTTAATACAAGTATCAAAAATCTAAAACAAGTATGGGGAAATGAGAACCCAGAGGACCATTGGAGAGAGAGAGAGAGAGAGAGAGAGAGAGAGAGAGAGAGAGAGAGAGAGAGAGAGAGAGAGAGAGAGAGAGACTTATTCACTCTATCGACCGTCCAAGATCAAAGCTTTAAGTCCCTTTACCCCTACAAAATGAAGTTGAAAATCCCAGGGAATTCCCCGAAATGGTGTGACCCGGGGAGACATAATAAAGCAGGCGATCTCTCAATCCGATATCGTTTTATTGGCTTGGGTGACAAAGCGCCACCACTCGGGGGAACCTCTTCCCCCCAACTCCAACGATCCAGGAAAATTGCTTTTTATTTGCTCCTCAAAATTTAATCGAGTCTATCTCAGTTTCTGTGGAAACGTGAAGTACTCCCGTCCTGTCTAAAATATTATGTATAAATGCATGCATACTTGTGGCTAAAAAAAAAAATTGCGTTGCCTTAACATTTTCAATACAAGCATAGTTTCAAATAAAATTAGCTTCAGTACATATGATTAATATAATTCACGAATATATGTAGAATCAAAAGGCAAATGTAATTCAACAATACTGGGACCATTTTATGGTCATTTCATCTTACAAACAAGAAAATTATAAACTGAAGAGCAGAAACATCTCACGAATCAAACTGAGTAACCCAGAAAGAATATGAATTCGTCTCTTTCATAACTAATGGAATGTGAAGAAATTTAGAAAGGTGTCTTATGAAACCATAAAATTAATCTTCTGAAACACCGTGTATTTTACTTTCTGGTACGCTAACACTGCAAATCTGCACGAAACCAATTGAACGGACGCCTAGTTTTAGTCCTATCTTAGGTCGCTCTCCATTCTTCTTCATCTTTCGCTGATCAGAGACGGCAGGGAATCTGCTAACGTTACGCCGTGAGTCGAGAACACTTCCATCTCCCCGACGCCAATTCTCAATCTCAATCCCTCCACAGCACACGAACTCCCACTACAATACGCATCTCCTCCTTATCACTTTCACTGGCTGGAGCTTCGATTCCATCAGTTTTGGGGGGAAAAAAGGCAAAAAGAGAGAAAATAAAAGCGGGAGATGAAAAGAAGAAGAAGAAGAAGAAGAAGAAAAAAAACAACCCCTTCACCTTCCCATCCTTCACTTTCGCCATCGAGATTCACCTCATTAAATAAATAAGTGCCCTCGAGGCAATCACAGGACCAATATGGTAGAGAGGAACCCTGGACATGGTGCACAAGGGGGAGGAGGGGAAGGTGGAGGAGAAGGGGGGAGGAGTGCGAGGAAGAGAAGGCGGAGGGAGAGAGATTATGGATGCTTATCCACTGTCAGAAGCATCCTTGAGAAATGCCGAGAAGGACGGCTTATCAAAAGTTATTTTTGTCTCATGGAAATATAACCATTCTGATCAAAGGTAACAACTTATTCTTTATATCCTTTTATGACTTAAGATTATGCAGTCTCATTAACTCAGGTGTTTTTCTTATTTATTTATCTGTTTAAAACGTAACCATACTCGTATATTGCTCTCAATTTTTTTTTTTTATTAAAAATAAGTTTCTACTGGTACTTTTAATATACTGTACAATCTCATTTCCAGAAGAGCAGAAAATTCATTTATAGTTAAATAAAACTGAGATTCTTGTAGTTACTAACTGTTTGTAGCTAAAAAATGAAATATAAGTAAGAAAAAATAATTAGGTATAATCTTAACCTCAGCCCCACGGTTTAAAAAGTTTCTACTTTTGACTTGAACACAAATACACAAATAATGAGCTAAAAACTCCAGCACAGCTGATGTAGAAATGTAGTATACAATACAAGAGAACACAAACCAAAATAAATGAAAAGTTCATCAAATGCTATGAAAACTTTGAACTCCAGCAGCTATCCTAAAGTTCTTTGACAACAGCATCATCAAACGTGCTCTAATAAGCAGCAATACAAACTAAGAAATATGGTATCACATGAGGGAGGAGAATCGGTAAGACTAAATACTCTTCTCTTTTCACTTAAAGGGACTAAATAAACATAAAACATACAAAGCTTTATGATTTTTATCGATTTAAGGGACAGGCATGTCGTAAATCTGTTAAACAAGTCCAGCCCAGAGATTATTGCACTTCTGAACCGGTCTCAGTTCCTTTCGCATGACAGAGAGAGAGAGAGAGAGAGAGAGAGAGAGAGAGAGAGAGAGAGAGAGAGAGAGAGAGGTACGCCACATAGCGCTTCAGGTGCTAATACCTTATCGTCCACTGCACAACAATAATAATCGTGGGGTAATGGGTGTCGTTATAACCCCACGAAGATCACACAATGCAGAGTAGTTCCTATCCTGAAGCCTTTGCTCATGGCTTCAGGATAGGAACTACTCTGCTCTGTGTGATCTCTGTGTGGTTACAACGACACCCATTACAAACAAAACCTTTTCAGCAGCGGAATTTACATACATGAGACGCAGGTGAATACGCAACCAGGATTTCTCCGATTTACAATTGAAATTAACACGGCACAAAGAGAGGTCAAGCAACCCAGTAAGGGCCTTATCAACCCTCCCTCCCCTCTTCTCGCCCTCCCTCCATTTCTCTCGGTAACTCGGTAGTACTCATCACCAAATCCTTCGGTGACGATGACTGTCCTCGCCTTCAATTTATAGCATATGTTGGTATGTGGGATGTGTGCGTGATTAAAAAACCTAAGGGCAAATAATTAACAAAGAGTTAACAAGCGAATATTTATAATCAATACTTAAATATTTACAAACTGAAAAGTTGATCATAGTGACCACTAAAGAAAATGCAATAAAGAGAAATATTGCAATTTTCAAGGTCTTATTAGGTAACTTAAAACATCAAAACACTGATCTTTCACAACCAAACAGTGACTATTCTAAATTTAAGCAACCAGTCACACCTAAAGAAACAAACTCGGCAAAACAAAAACAAAAAGACTAGATGCATCTCAAGAAACAACCTGCTACATGAACGTATCGACATCGTCCTTGGCTGGAAAAGCATCCCACAGGGCACTCGTCATACGTAGCAACACTAATTGACATTCTACAGGATACAGATACCACAGGGACTAACAACCCTATGTCCTTTCCTACAACACTCGGAGTAAACAGAGAGAAGGGATCCTTAGATAAAAATGTAATAATTTGCCAAAAAATCATAGAGAAAGAAAGCCTCCTCATACATGATAGGATAGTTCAAGCTGATATTAAAATAAAACAACTTGGAATTTTATCTAACAGCGTACCCTTCGATTAGCTGATGAACATATCAGGCATCGCGATGTGTGAAATCGCAGAGAGGAGACAGCCACTTCAGTCACTGAATTTCAATTAAACATCAGACCACTTACTATTAGCATTCCAAATCTATACGACCGTTTTGGACATTTAAATTGGGCATTTAAGAAGTCTCTCTCTCTCTCTCTCTCTCTCTCTCTCTCTCTCTCAGTCTGAACGTGAAACACTCACTTGCCAGTCCTAAGAGATGTGCCTCTCAAAAGGTTCTTGTTAAACCACTTATCTTCCTTCACGTCCCCCCTCCAGGCTTAAAGATACGAATCTGAACACCAAATTAAGCTTAAGGAGAATCTGTCCCTCATGATTTGCTTGCGTGTCACATACATACCTTTATATCAAAGTGGTCACTTACATACGTATCAGCACAATCATCAAACACAATCATTTGCGAGTGTTTAAGCGAATGAGTAAAACACATGCACCCATATACGAAGGAAACTGGAAATTTTGTTAGGGTCCCCTAAATCAGTCAAGGGGTACAAACGACACAAGAATGCGCTCAAGGTCCAGAAGGGAAATCACCCAAGCCATGCCTAACCACCGTCGTAAACATTCCCGGAGTAATGCAAATGGCTGCAACTCACAACCGCCAGGGGCGCTAGTGGCGTGGCATAGCCTAAGCATCTTGTGCGACGTGAGTCTGATGAGGTCACATACCAGGCTGCAGAACGTTAACGACTTCTTCGGAAATATGTGCCAAAGGCAACGCCAAGGAACGTCAAACGGACGCACGCATCGGCACTGCATGCATGCACAAACTATTCCAGTCAATTTACCGTGCATTTTCAAGGTTAAACTACTTCGTCGAGAGTTCTTGTTGGCTAAAGAAACTTTTACCCAAAGAAAAACTTCGTAAAAAGTGTTTATGATATTATTACATTGTACAATTAATATTTGAAAAAATGTCTGGATACTGAAACTTGAAAAGTTCGGAATAGAGAGAGAAGTAAATAGATGCTGCAATCATAAAAAAATTAATTTACACTGACTAAATAAAAAAACCATTCAAGTCAATAAGATATCTCAGGTATCCCTTACTCAGGAAGGACGTATGACTTCTAAAGTACACAATTAAGAATAAACAAAGATTAAATTTAAAGTGTAACACAGAACTTCTTACCGTCACGAAAGACGTAACCAACCAGTCACGGGAACACAAACCTGAAAAATACAAAATTACGAAATTAACTTTCCACTGAATAAATAATCATTGTTAGCATAAAACAACAAACACGAAACCACACTAGACTGACAGAATAAGCGACAGCTACGACAAAATACAAGCGGCAACAAACCTCTTTGGAGAAATACGCGTAAATGATAAATTTCATAATATGGATACAAGGTATGAATTTGCTGAGCGCCCGTGAACATACGTAGCCTCAAATAATGAATTCCTGGAATGTCTTCTTAACCAACACAGTTGCCATTTAGTCTTTAAGGTCATCTTTTTCAATGGTGCTTACAAGTTGATAAAATTGAGGAAATTTTAAAGCTACGACAAAACTTGTAATTTAATTTTTTTTTTCTCTTTTTAAGTACATACGCACAAAGGAGAGAGAGAGAGAGAGAGAGAGAGAGAGAGAGAGAGAGAGAGAGAGAGAGAGAGAGAGAGAGAGAGATCAAAGAACATAACACAGGTGTGACAAGTAAAAAAAAAAAAAGGTGTTCTATATCAGAATGGTAATAAGTCCCAGGTGCTAAAGGGTATTGATTTACGACGATAATAAAATGCCCGCGAGACGTTGCATTGTTTAACCTGAGCAGTTCTTGCCTCATGTTCGTAACTAGTTGACATTGGACTTGGAAAGACACTCTCAGCATTCCTTAAATGATACGCATTCATACGCATACGCACCACAAACACACACACACACACACACACACACACATATATATATATATATATATATATATATATATATATATATATATATATATATATATAAAACAAGATCAGAATATCACAGCACAATATAAGTTTCTTGGCAAAAGATGATACCGTGGGTGAATCTAATAACCACAAAGCACGTCGAATAAGGCCACAAACGTGGCCCAAACAACTCTTCAAGAGGACTTGAAGAGCATAATCTCCCCGTGAACACAGTGATCAAGACACTGCCGTGTCATTTGACTAGACTAGAGAATTTCGAGGCAAATCTTCATCAGCAGCAGGAAACACGCACAAAACAAGAAGAAAAGGAAGAAGGGAAAATTGACAGCCAAGATGATGTGCTACGGGACTTTGTGCAGTATTGCCACTCTGAAGAAATGCCTTGAAAACTGGCTTACGGAACATATACTACAGAAATCGTAATTATTTTGAACGACTATTAATCATTCATTTTGTATTTTCAATAGTCAGCGAGAAGACGATACAAATGATCCAAATTTACATACACTAATCGCCACACACACACACACACACAGAAAGCCAGAGACCTCCAAACAGACCTGATGGCGAGAAGCACCAAGGCCCGTCTGTGGTCATGCCTTCCTTGACCATGACACATGATATACCTATGCATCTCTTGAGTTGCAAAACGGTGAAATCAATCCTTAACCTCGCAATCTACAGCCACAAGTTTTCCTTGAAAGAGTAAACACGAAGTTTACATAAATATATTGGGCAAACAGGATATTTATACACATATATGTACAAAATTATGACATGCGTTTGAAGGACACATGTAAACACGACAAATATGTTAACATTATTATATATTGCAAATGATATATATGTGCGTGTGTGTGTGTGTGAGAGAGAGAGAGAGAATAGGACACATTTTTAACAATACAATGATTAGGCATGAACGCATAAGGTGTTCATGTTTTTCATCTCCTTTAGCTTTAGGGAAAAGAAAGTTAGAGTACAAAAAAGAGAAAATAAAAAAGGAGAGGAGTGAAAGCCTCTGTCGGAAGATGAATTGCAAAATTAAATTTTTACTACAGAGTCACTTGTTCCACAAAATGTAATGCACTGTCATGCATGACACATAACAAAATGAAGACGTACATATTCTCTCTCTCTCTCTCTCTCTCTCTCTCTCTCTCTCTCTCTCTCTCTCTCTCTCTCAAACTAAAACTAATAAAATACAATAAAGTACAGGAATCCCAATCGCATCATTAATTCAACCAAGCAACAAGGAGGTCTTTCACAGTCACGAAGATATTGTACCAAGGAGCTAACGACGTCTCGTCTCCCCTGCTCCTGCTCCGCTTCAGGGCCGAAAGGAGATGGGTGGGGGGAAGAAATGGGGAAAGGGGGTTGGGGGGGAAAGGAGAGGTGGTTGCAAGGGAGAATGTCGGATCCTGAGGGGAAGCCAGAGGTAGGCATTTAAACATTCCCCACTCTCCTTCCCCTCCCCTCCTTCTAGGTTCCTTGAAACCATCAGGATGCACACCAGGATCTCTCGAAAAAGAAGGCAAATGGAGCAGAAGGCAAATGGAGACTATTAATGACATGGGAACATCTTTGCTACTGCATCAAAATCCCCTCTTTTCTGTAAACACCCGGAGTTCTTAGTTGGACGAGTCGGTCGAGTTTTCGGCTGGCACTCTGCTAGAGCCGATTTCGAGTCTCCTCCGGCCAATGAAGAATTAGAGGAATTTATTTCTGGTGATAGAAATTCATTTCTCGCTATAATGTGGTTCGGATTCCACAATAAGCTGTACGTCCCGCTGCAAGGTAACCAACTGGTTCTTAGCCACGTAAAATAAGTCTAATCCTTCGGGCCAGCCCTAGGAGAGCTGTTAATCAGCTCAGTGGTCTGGTTAAACTAAGGTATACTTAATTTAACTTTCTGTAAACACTGAAGCCTACATAAGTCTGGTTAAACTAAGGTATACTTAATTTAACTTTCTGTAAACACTGAAGCCTACATAAGTCTGGTTAAACTAAGGTATACTTAATTTAACTTTCTGTAAACACTGAAGCTGTCTGGTTAAACTAAGGTATACTAATTTAACAAACACTAAGTCTGGTTAAACTAAGGTATACTTAATTTAACTTTCTGTAAACACTCAAGCCTACATAAGTCTGGTTAAACTAAGGTATACTTAATTTAATTTAAACACTTCTGTAAACACTGAAGCCTACATAAGTCTGGTTAAACTAAGGTATACTTAATTTAACTTTCTGTAAACACTGAAAACTAAGCCTAAACACTGAAGCCTAATAAGTCTGGTTAAACTAAACTTTCTGTAAACACTCAAGCCTACATAAACTAAGGCATACTTAATTTAACTTTCTGTAAACACTGAAGCCTACATAAGTCTGGTTAAACTAAGGCATACTTAATTTAACTTTCTGTAAACACTGGTATAGGATACTTAATTTAACTTTCTGTAAACACTGAAGCCTGCATAAACAGACATAAATTCTTGATGCAAACGGAAGCACAACAAACAGCTAAACGCACAACTCGCCCAAACGGAAATCTAATGCACCCCTCATCCACAGAAAAACATCCTTCAGTCTCGACACACGAGGTATACTAAAACCCTCAAGAGTTTCTGGTTAAACTAAGTTAATTTAACTTTCTGTAAACACTGAAGCCTGAAAAACAAAATTCTTGATGCAAACGGGGAGTGGAAACAGCTAGAGGGAGGAGAGCACCCCTCATCCACAGAAAAGATCCTTAAGTCTCGAGATAAACCCTCAGAGTTTCGACACGAGTCAACAAAAGCGATGAAGGGGAGGGAGACCGGGAAACAGACGTAAACCAGGAAAAGTAAAGGCCGCTTCCCATGACAGCGTATAAAGAACAGGCAACAAATAAAAAAAAAGGATATAATTATCCCCCATTTTCCTGTTTCTTTCAATTGCCAGTGGCTTCATCTGGCACCAAGGTTGCCGCCCTACAAACACACTGGAGTTTTTCTCTGGCTCTCGCTGGTAATTATTATGCGCTTATGGTCACCCGTTGGCACCGCCCAAATTTATCAACTGTGAGGCATGTCAATTATTTCATTTCTTTTTCATTACATATAATAAAATTTCATTTTATTCACAGACACCTCGGAGGTTGATTTATCGCTTACAAAATGACTTTGATGCTTTAAGTCATGAAGAAAACAAATGAAGTTCAGGTTCCGCGAATATATAAAGTGAAAACACACAGGAACACATATGAGAGAGAGAGAGAGAGAGAGAGAGAGAGAGAGAGAGAGAGAGAGAGAGAGACCCATTATGCCACTGAATCAACAGCGAGTCGATCGTCTTGTAATTAATGCATGGAAACGTTACGACAAAATAGTAAACAACATACCACAGCGACGGAGAATTCCTGAGCAGTGTTAACCTCACAGGCACCTGGCGTAAACATGCCAGTATCACACACATAATCAATATAAACTGAAATAATTGCTCACACATTCAATATATACTCGAACAATTACTTGAAAAGTCAATATAAACTAAAAATAATCACTCACACACTCAAATAAACCGAATAATTATTGAACCAGTCAATATAAACTCAAATTATTACTCAAACCATCAATTTAAGCTCCAATAATTACCTAAACAGTCAACATGAACTCAAATAATTTAATTAACCAGTCAATATAAACTCAAACAATAATTATTACTCACACAGTGATTTTAAACTTAAATAATTACTTGAAAAGTCAATATAAACTCGAATAATTACTTAAACTGTTCTCATAAACTCGAATAATTACTTATAATCTACAAAGACTCACATAATTACTCAACCCGTCAATATAAACTCGAATAATTACTTATAGTCTATAAAAACTCATATAATTATTCAACCCGTCAATATAAATTCGAATAATTACTTATAGTCTATGAAAACTTCTACAATTACTCAAACCGTCAATATAAACTCGAATAATTACTTAAAGTCTATATAAACTCACATAATTATTCAAACCGTTAATATAAACTCGAATAATTACTTATAGTCTATATAAATACATAATTATTCAAACCGTCAATATAAACTCGAATCATTACTTACAGTCTAAACTCACGTAATCATTCAAACTGTCAATATAAACTCAAATAATTACCGAAACTGTAAATATAAACTCAAATTAGTCACACAGGCAACATAAACTCAATAATTACACAGGCAATGAAAACTCAAGTAATTGCTCATGCAGTCAATATAAACTGAAATAATTTCTCACACCGTCAATATACAGTAAACTGAAATAATTACTCATAAGGTCAACGTAAACTCAACTGTAAACTTTTATATAAACTCGGATAAAGCAATGACAATTAATCATACCTCAAATATTTTTCGAGAAAATTACTGAGACGAACTAAACACAAAGTTAAGCTCCCATCGAAGCCCGTTCTTAAAACACATAAACAGAGCGAAGTAAACACTTCACAAAATGCGTATATTTCACTCTCACAAGACATGCAACAATCGAGAAGAAAATGCGTTGCAAGAAAACAATGGTACAGCCTCAACTGTAGTTTAATACTTCATTGTAGAAAAACAACGCTTCCGTTTCAGATGTGAAGATAAAA